>NW_025900581.1:0-90023 GCF_022539505.1 Lolium rigidum | reverse complement strand
GTTCCACGCAAGGGCATGCTACATCTACAACAAGCTCAAGATTTTGGGTCCTAACGGCATGATGACCGTATCCGGAGACTACAAGAAAGCTCGAGACTGCGAGGAGGGCGAAGCCGCCTTTGCAGAATCCGTCATATCTGGTGAGGAGCTGCAAGGCTATAGGGCCGCGGTGGATCCAAAAGAGATGCATACCACCAAGAAGCAGATCTCCGAACAGAAGACATCGTACAAGGCCGCGATAGACACCAAGAAGGTCGACCTCAAGGTAGGCGACAGTTCCAAGCAGGTGTCAGTCGGAGCCGACATGGACCCCAAATAGGAAAGCGCGCTCGTCAAGTTCCTCCGAGCTAAATTGGATATCTTCGCATGGCAACCTTCTGACAGCTCCGGAGTACCAAGGGAACTCACCGAGCACTACCTCAACATAAATCCGGGTGCAAAACCGGTGAAGCAAGCTATGCGATGCTTTGGAGATAAGAAGCGTCGCGCCATAGGGATGAAATTAGCAAAGTTACTAGAGGCAGGTTTTGTAGTAGAAGTTATCCATACTGATTGGGTCGCAAACCCCGTCCTTGTACCCAAAAAGAATTCTGAAATACTAAGAATGTGCATCGATTACTCCAGCTTGAATAAGCATTGTCCGAAGGATCCGTTCCCTCTACCGCGCATTGACCAAGTCATTGATTCGACGGCAGGGGCGGAACTTCTGTGTTTTCTTGACGCATATTCCGGGTATCATCATATCCGGATGAAGAAGTCTGACCAAAAGGTGACCTCGTTCATCATGCCCTTTGGCACTTACTGCTATGTCACCATGCCCTTTGGTTTGGAAAATGCAGGTGCCACATACCAACGTACGATACAGCGATGCCTGAAAGACCAAATTGGCCGGAATGTGCACGCCTACATAGATGACATCGCGGTCATGACCCGGAAAGGATCCGACTTGATCAGCGACCTCACGGAAACCTTCGTGAATCTCCGACGGTACAAGATGATGTTGAATCCGTTGAAGTGCGTCTTTGGCGTTCCAGCCGGAAAACTCCTTGGCTTCATTGTATCTCACAGAGGTATTGAAGTAAACCCGGAAAAAATCAAGGCTATTATGTGCATTAAAAGGTCAACTTGTCTCAAAGATGTGCAACGATTAACTGGTTGCATCGCCGCAATCAGTAGATTTGTTAGACGTCTTGGCGAGAAGGCACTACCTCTATACAAGTTGTTGAAAAAATCAGACAAATTTGTTTGGGATGACGCAGCAGATGCAGCACTTCAGGGGTTGAAAGATATACTCTCTTCCCCACCTATTTTGGCGGCACCAGCTGAGTCAAAACCTATGTTCCTCTACCTGGCAGCTTCCAACATGGTCATCAGTCTAGTTATCATGGTGGAGCGAAAGAAAGAAGGCTATGAATACGGAGTCCAGCGGCCAATTTACTACATAAGCGAGGTCTTGACGGAATCCAAGCAAAGATACCCTCACTTTCAGAAGCTAGTCTATGGAGTTTTCCTAGGTAGCCAGAAGCTGAGGCACTACTTCCAGGAGCATCCTATGACAGTAGTGAGCAAAGCTCCACTTTCAACCATCATCAACAATTCCGACGCAACAGGACGTGTAAAAAAATGGGGCATTGAATTATCTGCCTTCGATATCAACTACCAAGCCAGAACCGCGATCAAATCCCAAGCTTTGGTGGATTTTCTCACTTATTGGACTGAAGCGCCGGAGGGCACACTTGTGCCGGAACCTGAACCTTGGATCATGCACTTTGACGGATCCAAGCAGCATCAAGGCTCGGGGGCTGGAGTCACCCTGAAGTCACCAGCCGGAGAAGAACTGCAGTTCGTTCTGCAGATTCACTTCGAAGCTACAAACAACATGGCGGAATATGAGGCTATACTACACGGATTGCGCATCGCTAAGGAAATCGGGATCAAGCACATCATATGCTGTGGAGACTCCGACCTGGTGGCACAGCAAGTAGCCGGAACCTGGAACGCCAGAAACTCCGTTATGGCGGATTACAGAGACGAAGTTGACAAGATCGCCAAATGCTTCCTCAGATATGAAGTCAAGTACGTCAGGAGGGATGATAACACATCGGCAAATATGCTGTCCAAGCTCGGATCCGGTCGGAAACCCATTCCGCCTGGAATTTTCCTGGAGCATCTACGGGCACCCTCTGTAAAGGGCGCTAACCGGAAAATCCAAATGTGGCAGTGTCTCCGGCTAAGGAGGTAATGGCTATTATTTCGGCCTGGACACAACCTTTCCTGGACTACCTCATGGATCAAAAGAAGTTGTCGGAGGACGAAGTCCTCGCACGACAGATCATCAGACGAGCAAGATCCTACACAATTGTTGATAGACAGCTCTACAAAAGAAGTGCAAACGGGGTATTTCTAAAATGCGTCTCAAATCAAGATGGCATTGAAATCCTCAGAGAGATCAATGCAGGGGATTGCGGGCATCACGCCGCTCCCAGATCCCTCGTTGCAAAAGCTTTCCGGCTAGGATTTTACTGGTTAATAGCTAAAGAAGATGCTGATAAAACCATGAAAACCTGCCGAGGTTGCCAATACTATGCTACTCAACCAAATGCTCCGGCTCAGGAGCTGAAGACCATCCCTATCACTTGGCCATTCGCGGTCCGGGGGCTCGATATGGTCGGAAAATTAAAGAAATCATCTCCTAGCGGTTTTGAGTACCTCTTGGTCGCTATTGACAAGTTCAGTAAGTGGATCGAGGCAAAGCCAATGAGAAAATCCGATGGTGCTACGGCACTGAAATTTGTTTGCAGCCTCGTGACGAGATTCGGCATCCCACACAGCATAATCACAGATAATGGCACAAACTTTGCACAAGGAGAACTGAAGGATTATTGCAATGACGTAGGGATCCGGCTTGACCTTGCATCTGTGGCTCATCCACAATCCAATGGTCAGGTCGAACGAGCCAATGGCCTCATACTAGCCGGAATCAAACCTCGCCTCGAAGAACCGCTGCGACGCGCAGCTGGAGCTCGGGCTGAGGAGTAAGATTCTGTTCTGTGGAGTTTACGAACTACCCCTAACAGATCAACTGGATTTACTCTGTTTTTCCTGGTATATAAATCCGAAGCTATGCTCCCCTCCGACATCATCCATGATTCACCGCGAGTTTCCGCCTACAGTGAAGAAACTGCTGACGAGGCTCGATAGCTATCTGTGGACCTGATCGAAGAAGCTCGGAACTTAGCCGATCAACGTTCCGCCATTTACCAGCAGAAGCTCCGACGCTATCGTAGTCGTCGAGTTCGGAATCGCTCGTTTATGACTGGAGACTTGGTCCTCCGCCTTCGACAGGTGAAAGACCATAAGTTGCAATCTCCAAGGGAAGGACCTTTCGTTATCAGCAAAGTGCTTCACAACTGATCTTACTACCTCGTCGATTTCCGGGAATTAAAGGATAGATCTGCCAATTGGCACCGGAAACGCAAGCGAGAGGATTCGGATGACATATATGATGAAACAGATCATCCCTGGAATATAGCACAGCTACGTCCTTTCCACACTTAGCAATTTCTGCATTACATATCTTGTAATATCTATGATACATGATCAATGAAATAAAGCATATGGTTCACTCTTTGAGTCTTTTACCTCCTTTAGTTTTATCATTTTTGGATTGTGTATGTTTTCCGACTAAAACCGCAGAGCTGGATGTTTCCGCCTAAGTGTGTATTAAAGTTGTGATTTTTAAAATCGTCCGTTAGGACGTAAGCTTAAGTTTTCTGGTGGATGAGCTTTTTGTTGCGAACTTATGGATTCCTGGTAGCGACTTCCAGCACCTTGGCTGGGGGCTTGTTTCCGCGGTTATTGACGGATCGCCATTGGGCTTCGTCGCCGCAGGCGAGCGTTTCCGGCCAAAGGTCTTCCGGCTCGTGGAAGGTCAAATAAGCAAGCCGGAAAACTTAGAAACTAACACTTGCTTTTCTAACAAACAAAACATGCATATATAAAGTTGAACGGATAGCAGGATAAGTTTTTTCCGCTCATGCAATTGTTTCGTCCTAGCTACTACAGAATATTTAAGTTATTACAAACCCTCAATGGGGCCAAAATGATGCATTGTTTTTCCGCAGGACTAAGTTTTTTACTTCTCCTTGGTCGGAGAAGAGTGCGCTTCACCTTCGGCTTGTGCTTGCTCATCCTCCGCTTCCTTAGCTGGAGAAGAGACAACATCTTCATCATCATCAGCTTCAGTATCTTCTGTCGGAGAAGTGGCGCCACCCTTGGTTGTCCTTAGAACTGGTCCAGGTATATTGGTCCTCGTCGCCGGATCCGGCAGGGTGTGCTTCCGCTTCCCGCTCCTTGTCGTATTCAGCTTCAATAGCTTCGTCAGCTGGAAGCACCACCTTGTCGAAAAATTCGTTGTGGCGAATGTGGCGCGCGATACGGGTGTCATAACCACTGCATGCATCTAGAAGTGTGTCTACATTTGTATTCGGAGGAACTCCGGCAGTGGTAAGGTCCATATCCAAACCCGGAGCACGTGCCAAGCACATGGCTAGAGACATTTGGGCGGAGCCCCTAGCAGACGAGGTTTGAAGATCAACAACCAGCTCCGGGAGAAGATCCATCCTTTTGATCAGGTCGTGGACGTCGCAAGTTCTGCTCTCCTTAATGTTCAGATTGTGGTAGATTTTCCGGCTCACGGAGATCAGATCTTTATAATCGTCTCCGGCAAGCCGGATAAGATCTTCACGAGGGAACTGGTTGCGCCGGTCTTCATCATAACCAAGAGGCTCTGCACATAAATGGTCGAAGCCAAATTTTAGTTTGAGTTTAGCGGATTAGTTTGACTTTTGAGTTCCGGATTCTTACCCATGACATCGCCATTGATAAGGTCCCAGCATTGCTCCGCAGTAGTCATATAATTCCGGAACCCATGGACTTCCTTTTGGAGCTGCTGCAGTGTGTCGCTGTCAACCTTGCGCTTTGTCAAAAAATCCGCCTCTTTCTGAAGAAGCTCAGAGTTTTTCTCCGCCAGTTGCTTCTCTGCATTTTCTCGTTTCTTCTCCGCCTCCACGAATCTGGTCTCTAGATTTTGGTACGAGGAGCGCAGGGTCTCGAGCTCAGAGGAGGCAGTGGCGAGAGAGGAAGTTGCACCTGTCAAAGATAAGTTACAATAAATGCAAAGCCGGAATATGGGATTAAATAGCAAGCTTGGCCGGAAACATATCTTGGGCGTCCGCTAGCTGCTGTTCCAGATCCGCAATTTTTTCTTTATGCCTAGCGATATCTTTCGCCTAGCTCAAGGTGACACGGCGTTGCAGGGAGATGTTCTTGTGCAGTTCATAGTGCAGTGCCTGTTGCTCCTGTAAAAGTCAGAGTTCGGATCAGTTTTCGAAGGCATTCATATTTTGTGTGTAGATTCTTTCGAAGCATCATTGCCGAAAAGTTTCCGCCATGACGCTTGGGGGCTACCACGACACTTTAAAAAAATTCAGTTGATATTACTCTAAGTATCAAAGCGCTAACTATTGCTAGTTTCCGCCTAGATACTTGGGGGCTACTGGGAATATCGGATTACCTTGCGCTTGACGAGAAGCTGGTCGAAGAAATCTCCGATCTCCTTCTTGTGGAGTTGAATCTCGGAGGATTCAACATCAACCTTGCCCCAGGCATTACTCATCATGGAGTTCAGCAGGTCCTGCTCCTACTCCCATTTCTCCGCCTCCGTTAGCTTGTGGAAGAACTTATATGAATAAGCCTTCGGAGTGGAGTACAGGTTTGTTGGGTCACCGAAGTTGGCCGGAAAAGTTATGGCATCATTAGCCGGAGCTTCAGCCTTATCTTGGGAGTTCACTTCTGCCTCCTCCGGGATCTTGTCATGTGGCCCCTCCGGAGCTGCATGTTTAGTAGCAGATGAGCTTCCGCCTCCCTTCTCGCTACTCACATGAATGATTTCCGGTGGAGCTTGGGCAGCAGGGTCAGGGGAGTGATGGGCTTCAGGCGGAGGCGAGTGAGGAGTGGGGTGTGAGGTGTTGGGTGGTGTTGGCGGGATCAGAGGTACGACCGGAGACGCCCTCATATACTTTGTGATTGGATTCTGGGTGTCAACCCATAAAGCCGGAACTTTTTGGCTCCTGCGGCAAGCAAAGGAAAAACATAAGTAACAGATTTACACAGTTAAAAGTAAGATGTGTTCTCGGATACTTACGAGGCGCCGAGGATCAGTGGGCGCGATCCTTTCCCTGCTGTTGCCAGCAGTTTGAGGCGGTCACGCTCCGCCTTCTTCGAGTCGAGCGGAGGTGGCTTGATCTTGGCCTTTTTGGCGGAGGTCTCGCCGCTGGCACCAGCTTCAGAGCCGGAAACCTTAGCTCGGGGACGCTTGGCGATTCGGGGAGCAGCTTTCTTGGGAGCTTGCTCCTCCTCTTCGTCGTCATCCTCTGGATCCTCCTCCGCCCCTTCGGCACTCGAAGGTACTCGGAGCACAGTTCTAAAATCCTCCTCCGCCAAAGAATTGAGCTGGAGAGGAAAATATGAAGAAGTTAAAACACTCCAAAGATGAGAAGTTAAAATGTTGAGGTACGAATACGTACCGGAGGACACTGGTTGTTGGTCTTGATGTCTTTTACAATCTCCGGGACCGGTTGGCCCCGGGTAATCTTCACAAGCGTCTTGATTCTCCTTTTTAGAGAATCCGCAGGCAGATTGTCGCGGGTGACTCGAAGTTGATCTTCCACCCCGGTGTACTCGCAGATCAATCGCGGGTTATACTTCAGTGGTTGGATCCGGTGAGAAAATCAATTGAGAGTAAGGTCAGTTCCGGTTAGCCCATCGTGGACTAGCCAGGAAATCCTCCGCGCTGCTTTGTCCAGATCCGGATATTGAGCGAGGGCAGGGACGAAGCTCCAGCTGGCTAGCTCCTCCGGGGGCTTGTTGATGAACTTGGGTAGCCCCTCGTGGACGTCCGGAACTTGGATGTTCTTCACATAGAACCATCCGGCGTTCCAGTACCGGACGGACTCGTGAGATGAGTGAGGCGGATGCATCCTTCCAGGGCGGAGCATGAAAGTCATACTTCCGCAGTTTACCATCACCTTGTCCTTCGTCTCCTTCTTGACGCGGAAAAATAATTGCCACAGATGGATGTCGGGGCGAATTCCGAGATTCCCTTCGCAGAGCGTCACGAAGTTTGAGAGGAGAAGGTAGGAGTTGGGACATATGTTATGTGGCTGGAGGCCGTATGTGGTGAGGACGGAGAGAAAGAATTCGGCACATGGGAGCGACAGGCCGCGCTCCACCCAGACCTTCGTAAGGACGCGTTCGTCCGAATCCGGCTTGGGGGTGAAGGAGTCTTTCATGAAACTCCATTGCGGAGAAATAAAGCCCTCGTTCTGGAGCTCTCTAAGCTCTTAGTCTTTGACTTCGCATGGGCACCACTGCCCCTTTTCACCTTCACGGTTCCGGGCCTTGGAACCCTTCTTCTGCTCCACTTCCTGCACTTTTGTGGCCATTCTTGCTTGTCCTTCGAGCTCTTCTCGGATTTCTTGGAGAGTTGGGATCCGGCCTAGTGCGTTGCTGGAAGATGCGGAGAAAGGTTGAGCCAACCTGGTGTCGGAAATATGTGGTGGTAGGAAAGCTAATAGTTCTGGAAAATTTGGTTCCGACAAGCTTGGTTCTGGACTATTCGGAGAACTACCAGTACACTTAGGTGAATTAGTGGACATGCTTCCAGCTGCATGCATGTGGTGAAATGGTTTGAGTAGCCGGAACTAAACTAAGCTAAGCTAAGCTAGTTCTTCTTCTACGGGTCCGGTGAACTTACCGTTAATGGTGTGGCGGTTCACCGTCGCTCCGGCGAGGTTGAGGTCGTCGGACTTGGCGTGCGAAGCTCCGGATGACCACGAATCGGCGGTGGGTGAGATTTCCTGTTCAACCGTGCGCAGCTCGGGTCAAAAGCGGCACTAGAGCGGCGGTGGGCGAAGCTTTCTGCGGAGGAGCTTGCCGGAGATGAGATTTACGGGGCGGCGCTATCGTGAGGAAGAAGATGAAGTGGGAATGCGGTGAAAATAATGAAAGTTACCGGACGCGAGGGGTATTTATAGACCCCGCGCGGAGATTCCTGAGCCGGATCCAATGGTGGGAACGGAACGGTCGCGCCGTTGGATGACCGCCACGTGTCTTAGGTCAAAGCGGTATCACGACGCAGTGGTGACCTAACTGTGCACCGCCAAAATTTCTGGCTGAAGATTCGCAGGAAAAGAGGAAGTTGTGCGCAACGTGGGCGAAAAATATGCTAAGTTACCGTTATAAAAGAGCAAATGATTTTCGGTTGAATGAAGTCGGAAACAAAAGAAGTTTTGGAAGCTCTTCAAGATTCTCTTCGGATCCGAGTTGAATGAAGTCGGAGGAATGATGAATCTCGGAGAACTTTGGTGGCTACTGTTGTGGGTATATCAACGGCATGGCCTGGATCCGGCAAGCCCGTGTGGCCCACAGATGGTGATGTGGCGTGCGGCCCAGGAGCTGTAGATCATAAAGGATGAAGTCCATCCCAGGAGCAAGGAAGCTTCCGTGGACTACCTCACCACCCAGGTCGCTGCACTCAAGGGTAGGCCACATCTGACGGTTTGTTTTTTCTCTTATTATCTTTTGTATTAAACCCACTTATTCCGGATTTCAGCTGCCAAGGAGGAGCTTGCCGCCAAGCACTAGCGCGAGCTCAAGGCCCAGCAGGATGAAACCGCTAAACTGAAGGATCAGCTGATCCAGGCTGGGTTGGAGCATGCCAAGGCGCTTAAGGAGGCCATTAGTGCCGGCAACGCCCAGGTGGAGGAGGCCAAGAAGCAGTTCACTGAGGCTGAAGAGCAGCTGCGCCGGGAGTTGGAGGACGAGCGGAAGCGGCAGCAGGAGCAGAAGGAGCAGAGCGAGGCGGTCGAGGTGTACTTGGCCGGTATCGAGGACATGGTCAAAGATACCGATGACAAGGCGTTGAGTAAGTTTTCCCTCCCTTTGCTTTGCTTATAAGCTTTTCTATTTTCACCAGCTTATTCCTATAGCGGCTTGTTCTTATAACTACTTCTTTCAATCTTTGTACAAAGCTCTTCCCGGACTCCCAGATCCGCGCCGAGGATGCTGTTGCCAAAAGCCGGGTCGAGGAAGTGGTTGATAAGGGGTGTCCCGATCTTCTTAGTAAGCAACGGAGGTGATGATGATCACGAGGTGAACACATCGGAGATAACTTAATGCAGAGTGGATGATAAATTGTATGACGCAACTAGATCTCTCGATTAGTCCCTGTCGCCAATGCAACAGCTCTCAACCCTGCAAGATATTCGCAACTCCACACACTTGCGCACGTAGCCGCCGACCACGAAGCGGTAAGTTACAACGTCTAATTCCCAATGGAACAGCAGATCACACAAGATTTTTCAGGGTATACACCAATATCAATGCAATATGGTGTAGGGATTCAATAGAGTTGCAAAGCAATCAACTATGAACTAGGGTTTATCTTAAACATGGTCTAAACCTAATTTGGGGGCGTCTGATACGTCTCCGACGTATCGATAATTTCTTATGTTCCATGCCACATTATTGATGATATCTACATGTTTTATGCATACTTTATGTCATATTTATGCATTTTCCGGCACTAACCTATTAACGAGATGCCGAAGAGCCACTTGTCGTTTTCTGCTGTTTTTGGTTTCGTAAATCCTAGTAAGGAAATATTCTCGAATTGGACGAAATCAACGCCCGTGGGCCTATTTTTACACGAAGCTTCCAGAAGACCGGAGGGGAGACGAAGTGGGGCCACGGGGCGCCGCCACACTAGGGCGGCGCGGCCTAGAGGGGGCCCGCGCGGCCCTAACGTGTGGGGCCCCCGTGACTCTCCCGACTCCGCCCTTCCGCCTACTTAAAGCCTCCGTCGCGAAACCCCCAGTACCGAGAGGCACGATACGGAAAACCTTCCAAAGACGCCGCCGCCAATCCCATCTCGGGGGATTCAGGAGATCGCCTCCGGCACCCTGCCGGAGAGGGGAATCATCTCCCGGAGGACTCTTCACCGCCATGGTCGCCTCCGGAGTGATGAGTGAGTAGTTCACCCCTGGACTATGGGTCCATAGCAGTAGCTAGATGGTCGTCTTCTCCTTATGTGCTTCATTGTCGGATCTTGTGAGCTGCCTAACATGATCAAGATCATCTATCTGTAATGCTATATGTTGTGTTTGTCGGGATCCGATGGATAGAGAATACTATGTTATGTTGATTATCAATCTATTACCTATGTGTTGTTTATGATATTGCATGCTCTCCGTTATTAGTAGAGGCTCTGGCCAAGTTTTTACTCTTAACTCCAAGAGGGAGTATTTATGCTCGATAGTGGGTTCATGCCTCCATTAAACTGCAGGACAGTGATGTAAAGTTCTAAGGTTGTGGATGTGCTCGTTGCCACTAGGGATAAAACATTGATGCTATGTCCGAGGATGTAGTTATTGATTACATTACGCACCATACTTAATGCAATTGTCTGTTGTTTACAACTTAATACCGGAAGGGGTTCGGATGATAACCTCGAAGGTGGACTTTTTAGGCATAGATGCATGCTGGATAGCGGTCTATGTACTTTGTCGTAATGCCCAACTAAATCTCACTATACTTATCATATCATGTATGTGCATGGTCATGCCCTCTCTATTTGTCAATTGCCCAACTGTTATCACCAGAATTTGACCGGATCAGAGGTGGGCCGCGATTGGAGATGGGCTTGGAGAATATACATAGAAGAAATACATGAATCGGCCTTACATACCAAGTTTGGGCTAGTTTGCCCGTGTATCTGTAACATACTAGGATACGTGTCGTTTAGAAGTTAGAGTTTAACCCGTGCACGGTTAGGTGCACGCCTGGATTAGAAAGTCCCCCGGACTATAAATATGTATCTAGGATTTATGAAATAGACAACAATCACGTTCACCACAAACCAATATCGGCGCATCGCCAACTCCCCCGTCTCGAGGGTTTCTTCCGGATAAGCACCATGCTGCCTAGATCGCATCTTGCGATCTAGGCAGCACACGTTTATTCGTCTCCCATGCGTTGCTCGTGCTGAAGCCTTTTTGATGGCGAGCAACGTAGTTATCATAGATGTTTTAGGGTTAGCATTGTTCATCATATCATATGCTATCGTCGTGCAACCCTTAGGCATCTAGCCGCCCTTACGCCTATCTTGGGTGTAAGGGCGGCACCCCGCTTGATCATTGTTTAGTAGATCCGATCCGTTATGATTGCTCCTTGTTCTTCAAGGATTAGTTTAATATCTGCATCGTTAGCCTTACAAACGGGTCGAAGGATCCAGTGGCGCGTAGGGTGTAGTTTGCTAGCCCTAGACAGGATGTTCCGAGGATCAACTTCATGTTGGTTTTTAGGCCTTGTCTAGGGTCGGTTTACGATCACCGTGCGTGGCCGCCAGGCTCGATCACGAGTAGGATGTTCCGATTCTGCGGTGAAAACCCCAAATCATAGTAGGTCGCTTTAGCTTTATCTTGATCAAGCAGGACCACCATCTGATCGTACACCTCGTACGTATCATGGGTGGATCGGCTCTTTGAGCCGATTCACGAGATAACCCGAGAGCCGATCGAGGCTCGTATTTAACGTTTACGTGTATGCCATGCAGGAAACTAAGCGAGGCATCATCCAACACCTTCCCGACCAGGTATAGGTCAGGTGGCACGCCCTTGCATCAGCATCGGACATGCGTGCCGAAGGCTTTGCGGGCCGTCGCTCGGAGGGACCAGGGCCAGCCGCAGTCCTGGGAGATTCCCGGCTCTACGGTGTTGCCCGTCGCTGCCCGCCGGTGGGTTTCTGACCGCAACACATTCTGGCACGCCCGATGGGACCATCTTCGACATCAACCGCGTCGCCATCTACATCTGAGATGGTGGAAGGCACTCCGGTCAAGTACGAGGATCTGACTGAGGAGCTCAAGAAGAAGCATGACGAGATCAAAGCAGTCCTCGAAGCCGACCTCATCGGCTCTTTTCACAGAACCCGCTCACATGGCATCAGGTGGAAAGGGTTCTCACCTGAAGGCGCGCTCGATGGAGTGGACCTGTCCACCCCGTCAGAAGAACGCACCAGGTCGCTGCGTCGGGAGATCGACTTCATGGTGGCTCATTCACCGCACCGCCATTCCGAGAGCCCGGTGAACACTTTGGAGCGTGTCGCTCGCGAGTGATCCAGAAATCATGAGCCATCGCATTCTCCGCCAGGACCAGCTCGGGGACTTACCAAGGAGAGATGCCACTCCGGGCCCCGTCCACCGCTGCCGTTCGCGTTGGTAGCACCGTAAGTGCCGAATTCACCGGCATCCGCCGTTAACATGGTGGGGCTCGCTTACCCTGGAGGGTGCCCGCCAAGATTCTCGTTCAACATCAACATGATAGGGCTCGGGCACCGCCCTGGCAAGGACAGTGACGAGGGTAGCTGCTCTCACAGCGAAGACAAGGAGGAAGCTGTTCCACGTGATCGGCCCCGACACCTCCAAAAAATCCTGGTTACAATCAAGATGAAGGCCGATGCCAGCGATCGGCCCGCATTATCCGTACCACATGCTTTCCCTGTATGTGGTGTCGACCTCACAGGTGACGGAAAGCTAGGATATGGGTTTACATCGGCTGACGAACTAGAGGAAGTCGACATCGGTCCTGGGGATAAGCCGCGACCAACCTTTATCAGCAAGAAGCTAGATCCACATCTTAGGGGTCAGATGATAGCTCTGCTAAAAGAATACCCAGATTGCTTCGCGTGGGATTACACAGAGATGCCTGGGTTGGACAGGAGCATCATTGAACATCGGCTTCCCCTTAAAGAAAGGGTTTCGGCCGTTCCAACAACGAGCACGTCAGATGAAGGCCGAAATTCTGGAAGAAGTCAAGAAAGAGATCGAGAAGATGTTGGCCGCCGGGTTCATCAGGCCATGCAGGTACGCTGAATGGATCTCCAGTATCGTTCCTGTAGAAAAGAAAGACGGCCGATGGCGTGTGGCCATCGACTTCCGAGATCTCAACAGAGCCACTCCAAAAGATGAATATCCGATGCCTGTGGCAGAAACGTTGATCAACGCAGCTGCTGGCCATAAGGTGTTGAGCTTCATGGATGGCAACGCCGGCTACAACCAAATTTTCATGGCTCCAGAAGATATACACAAGACCTCATTCAGAGTGCCAGGAGCAGTAGGCTTGTTTGAATATGTAGTCATGACCTTCGGGTTGAAGAATGCTGGTGCAACGTACCAAAGAGCCATGAATTATATATTTCACGATCTGATCGGCAAGTTGGTGGAAATCTACATCGATGACGTGGTGGTCAAGTCTCGTCTCCATGGAGGGACACTTGGATGATTTGCGACGCATCCTAGACCGAACTCGGAAGTTCGGACTGAGAATGAACCCGAAGAAGTGTGCCTTTGGTGTGACGGCCGGTCAGTTCCTAGGTTTTTTGGTTCATGAACGGGTAATTGAGATCGGCCTGAAAAGCCAGGAGGCAGTGCGTACCATGCAGCCGCCCACCACGAAGAAAGAGCTCCAACGTCTTATCGGCAAGATCAACTTCGTCCGACGATTCATCTCTAACCTGTCGGGACGAATCGAGCCGTTCATGGCGCCGGTAAAGATTAAATCTGATGACGAGTTTCACCGGGGGCAGAACAGCGAAGCGGCGTTTGACGAGATTAAGCGGTATCTGACGACGCCGCCTGTGCTAGTTCCACCCCAACAAGACAGGCCGTTCTATATCTACTTGTCATTAGCTGACACGTCCATCGCTTCGGTGGTGGTGCAACTTTATGAGGGTGTTGAAAAGGTCGTTTTCTACCTCAGCAGAAGGATGTTGGACGCAGAGACAAGGTATCCTGAGGTCGAGAAGCTTTGCCTTTGCCTGTTCTTCACCTGCACCAAACTCCATCACATCCTTTTGACGGCAGAGATCATCGTCATCTGCAAGTCGGACGTTGTCAAGCACATGCTGTCGGCCCCTGTTTTGAAAGGCCGGCTTGGTAAGTGGATGTTTGCGCTGACAGAGTTCGACCTTCGATATCAGCCTGCGAAAGCAGTCAAGGGACAAGCGTTGGCCGATCTTATAGCTGAGCGGATTAATACTAATATAGTGGCACTATCCGTACGTGCGTGGGCTATGTTCTTCGATGGATCGGCTCGTGACGATGGTTGTGGCATCGGCATTCTGCTCGTGTCGCCTCGGGGGGCAATGTATTCTTTCGCCATCAGGCTATCTGCCCCTTGCACCAACAATGTTGCTGAGTATGAGGCAGTGCGCAAGGGGATGGAGTTGCTTTTGGAAGCGGGGGCGGAGGCAGTAGAGCTTTTTGGAGACTCGAAGTTGGTGATCTCTCAACTCACGGACGAATACAAGTGCGAGAGTGAATCACTTTTTCCATATTGGGTGGAGTGTCGTGAGCTGATGACACATTTTCGGTACATCAATTTCACTTGGGTCCCAAGGTCTCAGAATACCGACGCCAATGATCTCGCACAAATGGCATCAGGATACAAGGACATACCCGACGGGTCAGAAGTTCAGGTGCAGTTCCTGGAACAGGATGATTGGAGAACCGATATCTTCAATTATTTGAAGGATTCGGCTCGGGGGCACCCAAAAGGATAAGATACAAGGCTATGAAATATGTCCTTATAGGAGATGACATGTTCTACAGGACGTTGGAAGGGTTACTACTTAAATGCCTGGGACCAACTGAGTCTAATCGGGTCTTACATGAGCTGCATGAAGGCGCCTGTGGAACTCACCAATCGGCCCATAAGATGAAGTGGTTAATTAGGCGATCAGGGTTTTATTGGCCTACCATGCTGGAAGACTGCTTCAACTACTACAAGGGATGCCAAGCGTGTCAACTGTTCGGAAAAATCCAGATTGTACCCGCGTCAGTAATGAACCCCATCATCAAACCTTGGCCATTTCGAGGTTGGGGCATGGATATGATCGGCAAGATACATCCTCCGTAAAGCAAAAACCACGAGTGGATTCTGGCCATTACAGATTATTTCACCAAATGGGTGGAGGCCGTTCCCATGAAGAAAGTAAAATCGGAAGATGTTATCCAATTTGTCAAAGAACATGTCATTCATAGGTTCGGGATTCCCCAAACCATCACGACCGATGGAGGTTCGGTTTTTGTCTCTAAAGAATTCAGAAAGTTTTGCGATGACATGGGGATTAAGCTAATCCGATCGTCTCCATACTACGCTCAAGCCAACGGGCAAGCCGAAGCATCCAATCAAAGCCTGATCAAGCTGATTAAGAGGAAGATCGAGGAGAACCCCAGGGTGTGGCATGAGACGTTGTCGAGGCTTTGTGGGCCTATCGCATGTCATGCCATGGAGCTATAAAGACTTCGCCGTACCAGCTTGTCTATGGGCAGGAGGCCGTATTACCTTGGGAAATTACGGCTGGGTCGAGACGTGTCACGTTTCAGGATGATCTGACACCTGAGGAATATGCAACCCTGATGAGTGACACTATTGAGGATGCAACGGAACTTAGACTTTGGTCGTTAGAGAAGATTAAAGAGAACAAAGCCAGGGTAGCTCGGGCGTACAATAAAAAGGTAAGACCAAAGGAGTTTCAAGTTGGTGATCTAGTATGGGAAGCCGTGTTGCCACTAGGAACTAGGGATAAAGCATATGCAAATGGTCTCCTAATTGGCACGGTCCTTACAAAGTCATCCAGGTTCTGAAGGGCAATGCCTACATGCTTGAACAGTTGGATGGTGTGAAGTTCCCAGTGGCCGTCAATGGCCAACATCTCAAGAAGTGTTTCCCAAGCATGTGGGAGGATGGGAAGTGAGATATGGAGGCCGATTTTGAATCGGCCAGTAAAAAAAAATCACAGCCGATGTACAGACATCGACTTCAGTATACAAACATGTGGAGACAACAGTATGCGTGTAGCCGATGCACGGGCATCGACTTCAGAATAATAAAAGCCGATGCATTGCCATCGACTCTAGAGGAGCAAGCTCAATCATAATATTTGGGATAAGTCATCCTAGTGGTTTGTTGAGGAGTTCAATCTGCACGTTTGAGATGGTTTGGACGGAAACTAGACCTGTTGGATCGTGTGGATAGGCAACGGCTTGGCCTCGAATCGCGTTTATAGTGTAAGCCGATGCCCTGTCATCGGCTCTTTGTACAGCGACTTCGTTCGACGATCGGCAAAGTTGACAAGAGAGTAAGACTAATTGGGGAATATTCTCTTCATTAATAGTGGAATTTCTTACAAAGAAAGAGCCGATTGCTCAGGGAAGAAAGAACAAAAGCCGACTACTACTACTAGTCCCTAATCTAAGGGCCGTTGCTGCCCTCGTCGTCGTCGTCGCTGCCGCCGGCGCAGCTGCTGGTGGGCTCCTCATCGCTGCTCCCGTAGCCTTCTACGGGAGCCTCGTCTTCCTCATCGTCGTCATCGCTGTCGTCGTCCCACCAAGCACGGAGGCGCTTCGCCGGTGGGTAACCTTCGAGGGAGTCATCGTCGTCATCCTCCACCTCTTCCTCGGAGGAGGTGAAGTCGTCCCAGGAGAAGCGGTCGTCCTTGCTCTCCGCCTCCTCCTCCCCGTCAACGAGGAATCGAAGGTCGTCCTCTCCGTCGGTCAAGGATTTGTCATCCTCGGACCAGATGGAGGAATCGTGCTCCTCCTTGTCCCACGTCGTTGGGGCGAGGATGTCGTGCGCCGCCAACGAGCCCCACTCTGGCGTCGGCTCACGGAAGGGAGATGATACATCGGAGAGGTTTGAGGAGGCAGAGGAGGAGGAGGAGGAAGAAGACATGGCTACGGAGGGATGGGGGTTTTTTGCCGATGGCTAGTACGGAGCAGGAGGGTGAAAGGGCGAACTGCTCGACACGGTTAAATAGGGGATATAGTGGAGATTCAATGCCACAGCAGTTTCCGAGGAAGTGGTGCCCAACAGAAAAAAAAAATTGTCAGGCCACGCGGAGAAGTGGAGGAGGCAAGGCATCATGGTGAAGGATACTGCGGCGGTTTCTGCTCTGCCACGACATGACCCGATGAAGGAAAAGCGTAATGATTTTGGAAATGTCATTTCCAAAACCAGGGGCATGTGTTATCACCAGAATTTGACCGGATCAGAGGTGGGCCACGATTGGAGATGGGCTTGGAGAATATACATAGAAGAAATACATGAATCGGCCTTACATACCAAGTTTGGGCTAGTTTGCCCGTGTATCTGTAACATACTAGGATACGTGTCGTTTAGAAGTTAGAGTTTAACCCGTGCACGGTTAGGTGCACGCCTGGATTAGAAAGTCCCCCGGACTATAAATATGTATCTAGGGTTTATGAAATAGACAACAATCACGTTCACCACAAACCAATCTCGGCGCATCGCCAACTCCCCCGTCTCGTGGGTTTCTTCCGGGTAAGCACCATGCTGCCTAGATCGCATCTTGCGATCTAGGCAGCACACGTTTATTCGTCTCCCATGCGTTGCTCGTGCTGAAGCCTTTTTGATGGCGAGCAACGTAGTTATCATAGATGTTTTAGGGTTAGCATTGTTCATCATATCATATGCTATCGTCGTGCAACCCTTAGGCATCTTGCCGCCCTTACGCCTATCTTGGGTGTAAGGGCGGCACCCCGCTTGATCATTGTTTAGTAGATCCGATCCGTTATGATTGCTCCTTGTTCTTCAAGGATTAGTTTAATATCTCGCATCGTTAGCCTTACAAACGGGTCGAAGGATCCAAGTGGCGCGTAGGGTGTAGTTTGCTAGCCCTAGACAGGATGTTCCGAGGATCAACTTCATGTTGGTTTTTAGGCCTTGTCTAGGGTCGGTTTACGATCACCGTGCGTGGCTGCCGTGCTCGATCACGAGTAGGATGTTCCGATTCTCGCGGTGAAAACCCCAAATCATAGTAGGTCGCTTTAGCTTTATCTTGATCAAGCAGGACCACCATCCGATCGTACACCTCGTACGTATCATGGGTGGATCGGCTCTTTGAGCCGATTCACGAGATAACCCGAGAGCCGATCGAGGCTCGTATTTAACGTTTACGTGTATGCCATGCAGGAAACTAAGCGAGGCATCATCCAACACCTTCCTGACCAGGTATAGGTCAGGTGGCACGCCCTTGCATCAGCATCGGACGTGCGTGCCGAAGGCTTTGCGGGGCGTCGCTCGGAGGGACCAGGGCCAGCCGCAGTCCTGGGAGATTCCCGGCTCTACGGTGTTGCCCGTCGCTACCCGCCGGTGGGTTTCTGACCGCAACACCAACTGTAATTTGTTCACCCAACATGCTATTTATGTTATGGGAGAGACACCTCTAGTGAACTGTGGACCCCAGTCCTATTCTTTACATCTGAAATACAATCTACTGCAATACTTGTTCTACTGTTTTCTGCAAACAATCATCATCCACACTATACATCTAATCCTTTGTTACAGCAAGCCGGTGAGATTGACAACCTCACCGTTTCATTGGGGCAAAGTACTTTGGTTGTGTTGTGCAGGTTCCACGTTGGCGCCGGAATCCCTGGTGTTGCGCCGCACTACATCCCGCCGCCATCAACCTTCAACGTGCTTCTTGACTCCTACTCGGTTCGATAAACCTTGGTTTCTTATCGAGGGAAAACTTACTGCTGTGCGCATCACACCTTCCTCTTGGGGTTCCCAACGAACGTGTGTATTACACGCCATCAAGCATATTTTCTGGCGCCGTTGCCGGGGAGATCAAGACACGCTGCAAGGGGAGTCTCCGCTTCCAATCTCTTTACTTTGTTTTTGTCTTGCTTTATTTTATTTACTACTTTGTTTGCTGCACTATATCAAAAACACAAAAAAAATTAGTTGCTAGTTTTACTTTATTTACTGTCTTGTTCTCTATATCAAAAACACAAAAAAATTAGTTACTTGCATTTACTTTATTTAGTTTGCTTTATTTACTACTGCTAAAATGAATACTCCTGAGAACACTAAGTTGTGTGATTTCACTAGTTAGGCTTAATGGAAAACAACAAAAATATTAGAGATCTTTATAGTATTTATCTTGAGTTAGGACATGATGTGTTTGAAGAGAAAATTAAAAAACCCATGGAACTTTGTTTGCAAAATAGTTGTAGCAATGTTATTAGCATGAACTCTTTGAACACTATTATTGCTAATGCTATGGAAGAATTTAAGCTTGGGGAAGCTGGTTTTGATGAGCATGATATTTTTAGTCCCCCAAGCAAGGAGGAGAGAATTTACTTTGATGACACTTTTCCTCCCATTTATGATGATAGTGGTATTTTGGTGCCACCTACTATTGAGGATAAAGTTTATTATGATTATACTATGCCTCCTACATTTGATGATTATGGTGATGAGAATAATAATGATAGCTACTTTGTTGAATTTGCTCCCACTACAATTAATAAGAATGACTATGCTTATGTTGGGAGTAGTAATAATTTTATGCATGAGACTCAGAATAAGAATGCTTTATGTGATAGTTATATTGTTGAATTTGTTCATGATGCCACTGAAAGTTATTATGAGAGAGGAAAATATGGTTGTAGAATTTTTCATGTTACTAAAACATCTCTCTATATGCTGAAATTTTTGAAGTTACACTTGTTTTATCTTTCTATGCTTGTTGCATCATGCTTCATGAATTTGTTTATTTACAATATTCCTATGCATAGGAATCATGTTAGGCTTAAATTTGTTTTGAATTTGCTTCTTGATTCTCTCTTTTGCTTCAACTCTTATTTCTTGCGAGTGCATCATTAAAACTGCTGAGCCCATCTTAATGGCTATAAAGAAAGCACTTCTTGGGAGATAACCCATGCTTTTATTTTGCTACTGTTTTGTTGAGTCTTGGAATTTGTTTACTACTGTAGCAACCTCTCCTTATCTTTATTTTATTGCATTGTTGTGCCAAGTAAAGTCTTTGATAGTAAAGCCAATACTAGATTTGGATTACTGCGCAGAAACAGATTTCTTTGCTGTCACGAATTTCGACCTGCCTCTCTGTAGGTAGCTCAGAAAAATATGCCAATTTACGTGCGTGATCCTCAGATATGTACGCAACTTTCATTCAATTTGGGCATTTTCATTTGAGCAAGTCTGGTGCCTCAATAAAATCTGTCTTTACGGACTGTTCTGTTTTGACAGATTCTGCCTTTTATTTCGCATTGCCTGTTTTGCTATGTTGGATGAATTTCTTTGTTCCATTAATGTCCAGTAGCTTTGTGAAATGTCCAGAAGTGTTAAGAATGATTATGTCACCTCTGAACATGTGAATTTTTATTATGCACTAACCCTCTAATGAGTTGTTTCGAGTTTGGTGTGGAGGAAGTTTTCAAGGATCAAGAGTGGGAGATGATACAATATGATCAAGGAGAGTGAAAGCTCTAAGCTTGGGGATGCCCCGGTGGTTCACCCCTGCATATTTTAAGAAGACTCAAGCGTCTAAGCTTGGAGATGCCCAAGGCATCCCCTTCTTCATCGACAACATTATCGGGTTCCTCCCCCGAAACTATATTTTTATTCCATCACATCTTATGTGCTTTGCTTGGAGCGTCGGTTTGTTTTTGTTTTTGTTTTTGTTTGAATAAAATGGATCCTAGCATTCATTGTGTGGGAGAGAGACACGCTCCGCTGTTGCATATGGACAAATATGTCCTTAGGCTTTACTCATAATATTCATGGCGAAGGTTGAATCTTCTTCGTTAAATTGTTATATGGTTGGAATCGGGAAATGCTATATGTAGTAATTCTAAAATGTCTTGAATAATTTTATACTTGGCAATTGTTGTGCTCATGTTTAAGCTCTTGCATCATATACTTTGCACCTATTAATGAAGAAATACATAGAGCTTGCTAAAATTTGGTTTGCATAATTGGTCTCTCTAAAGTCTAGATAATTTCTAGTATTGAGTTTGAACAACAAGGAAGACGGTGTAGAGTCTTATAATGTTTACAATATGTCTTTTATGTGAGTTTTGCTGCACCGGTTCATCCTTGTGTTTGTTTCAAATAACCTTGCTAGCCTAAACCTTGTATCGAGAGGGAATACTTCTCATGCATCCAAAATCCTTGAGTCAACCACTATGCCATTTGTGTCCACCATACCTACCTACTACATGGTATTTCTCCGCCATTCCAAAGTAAATTGCTTGAGTGCTACCTTTAAAATTTCCATTCTTTACCTTTGCAATATATAGCTCATGGGACAAATAGCTTAAAAACTATTGTGGTATTGAATATGTACTTATGCACTTTATCTCTTATTAAGTTGTTTGTTGTGCGATAACCATGTTCCCGGGGACGCCATCAACTACTCTTTGTTGAATATCATGTGAGTTGCTATGCATGTCCGTCTTGTACTGAAGTAAGGGAGATTTACCACTCATTTAATGGTTAGAGCATGCATAATGTTAGAGAAGAACATTGGGCCGCTAACTAAAGCCATGATCCATGGTGGAAGTTTCAGTTTTGGACATATATCCTCAATCTCATATAAGAACATTAATTGTTGCTACATGCTTATGCATTAAAGAGGAGTCCATTATCTGTTGTCTATGTTGTCCCGGTATGGATGTCTAAGTTGAGAATAATCAAAAGCGAGAAATCCAAATGCGAGCTTTCTCCTTAGACCTTTGTACAGGCGGCATAGAGGTACCCCTTTGTGACACTTGGTTAAAACATGTGTATTGTGATGACAATCCCGGTAATCCGAGCTAATTAGGACAAGGTGCGGGCACTATTAGTACACTATGCATGAGGCTTGCAACTTGTAAGATATAATTTACATGATACATATGCTTTATTACTACCGTTGACAAAATTGTTTCTTGTTTTCAAAACCAAAGCTCTAGCACAAATATAGCAATCAATGCTTCCCTCTCGCGAAGGGCCTTTCTTTTACTTTTATGTTGAGTCAGTTCACCTATCTCTCTCCACCTCAATAAGCAAACACTTGTGTGAACTGTGCATTGATTCCTACATACTTGCATATTGCACTTGTTATACTACTTTACATTGGCAATATCCATGAGATATACATGTTATAAGTTGAAAGCAACCGCTGAAACTCAATCTTCCTTTGTGTTGCTTCAATACCTTTACTTTGATTTATTACTTTATGAGTTAACTCTTATGCAAGACTTATTGATGCTTGTCTTGAAAGTACTATTCATGAAAAGTCTTTACTTTATGATTCATTTGTTTACTCATGTCATTACCATTGTTTTGATCGCTGCATTCATTACATATGCTTACAATAGTATGATCAAGGTTATGATGGCATGTCACTCCGGAAATTATCTTTGTTATCGTTTACCTGCTCGGGACGAGCAGGAACTAAGCTTGGGGATGTTGATACGTCTCCGACGTATCGATAATTTCTTATGTTCCATGCCACATTATTGATGATATCTACATGTTTTATGCATACTTTATGTCATATATATGCATTTTCCGGCACTAACCTATTAACGAGATGCCGAAGAGCCAGTTGCTGTTTTCTGCTGTTTTTGGTTTCAGAAATCCTAGTAAGGAAATTGTAATATCCCAGGTATTGGGGTTACAAAATAGAGGAACACAGATGTGTGCATTGCATTCATGCATCGAAAATCTGGGAAAATTTCGCGCTTTCATTTAAAACACAAAGAGATCGAGGTTTCTCTTACGTCGGTGGAATTGAATTAGGTCATCGATGTGAGTGCGAGAAATTTCGACATGACCTCTGTGAAGGCATGTGATTTGGGGGGAATGATTTGAATTCAAATTCAAATATGAAAGATAGAAACTCAAATAAGAATTTCAATTGGAATTTGAATTCTAAACCTTTATGCCACATAATATAATCAAAACAAAATTATAAACCCTAAAATAGATACTTAACACTTGAATACATTTATAGTCATGCAATATTTACAAGACAAGCAACTCAGTAATAAAGTTATCATACGAGAAAGCAAAACAGTTCTTTATTGATATTAACACAATTATACAATGTCTTTACATGATTGAGGAATTAAAAGAATATTACAAAAGAATGGAAATAAAAACCCTAAAGTAATTCCTAACTATTTCTTCATCTTCTATTTTCTTCTTCTTCTTCTGTTCTTAACTTGTATTCCTGCAAAAATAAAATAACTAAAAAAGGGATTTTGGTTAGTGATTACTCTCAGGTTTTGGCATAGTGTTGCTATGCTGAACTCATCATTGAGTAGTTAATTTAGAGGCCAAATCTGTAGTATTTGTTCTTATCAACAAATCTTGGCCTCAGGCTCATGCATCATGGGCAGGGTCAAGTTAACACTTGGCATTGTCAAAAATAAAGTACATCAAAGGATAATATCAAGCCAACGGAGCTGATCCACAACTAGAAATATCTTCACAGGGAAACTTGAACCAGGAGGGTCCCACATGTAAGCAGCTGCAAGCAGCTCACACACACATGCAACCTGGTGTGTTGTCAACACCGCAACAGCAGCAAAAAGGTAGATGAAATAAGCCAACCAGCCGCAGCTGAGCTGCTAACCAACTCTTCACACGGATCTCCACAACAAACCACACCGTATCCATCCAAGAACATCAATTTCAGTTCAACAGCCAAAACCACAAATCCTTCCCAGGCAACCATCTAGGAAATCAATATCAAGATCATAACCGAAGTTACAGGGAGAACCATGGTGACAATATGAGCCAGGAGGAGCAGGCACAACCCATGGGGGAGGTGGACGCCAAGATCAGCAACAAAGCCAGATCAACATCAAGCAAGATAAAGCAACCCTCCAACAGCAGGTATTAGGCAACAAGTTAAGCATGGCATCTGTTCTTAGATTTGCATAATCACATGAGAGGAAATCTAGAGAAAACACCCAAACCAGCAGATCCATCTACCCTTCAACCAGGTTTTCACCTAGGAGGATTAGAGGGAGCTATTTCTCTCAGTCTTGCATAGTGGTGCTATGCTAAGTCATCACAGAGAATTAAAAATCAAGTCATAGTATCTCGTTCTTCTCCAATATAGGCCTCAGTCTTTGCATCATTGGCAAGACTACAAAACTCAAGCAAGATCTGTCCTTATCAGTTTATATCTAGAAATAGGGGACATCAAGATCCAACTATAAAATCCAACAATTGGAAAAAATCATCTCTTGGCTACTAATCAGCAACCAGATCATATTCAAGAATCTACAACAGCATCACCTTGTGCACTACAACACAATATTGTCCAGAATCATATATGCATATGCTTTAGTCATCATCGTAAGCAAACCAGTAAAGCCATCATTGCTTAATCAACATACTACATGCATCAACTTGGGGTCCAGAAAATAGATTCCAGGCCAACCAAGTACAACTTAAGTAGTAGTAGTATTTAATACATCAAGTAAATCATGCATCTGCAAGAAAGGATAGTTTTATCTTGCAGTGTCCGAGCCCATAATGATAATATACGGAGGGATAACTAGAGTATTTCGGTTGACTGAACTTTCCTGGTTCGATCAGGTAGCCACTGGACCATCGAGGTCATGAATGAGCAAATTATCTGAATGGAGGCATCACCCATAGCACATGGCAGTAACAAAACAATACTAGATCAGGCCACAATTCACAGGGAATAATAATTCTTGCCTCCACTACATGGGCATAATTTATTTAGCCTCACTACACACGCATGTATACCACCAGTAGCACAAATGGATCATTTGTAAGGATGCAGCCAAACACTATAACCATGAACAGAGATGAGATAGGTTTAGCTCACAGTGCCGTGGCGGAGAAGTGTTAATCGACGCCGAGGTTGCGTTTGAAGCGCCGTCCATCGGAGTCGAGCACAACAGCTCACAGCCCCATCACCAACACGCCACCAGTACATCCACCACGTCAAACCCAGCAGTGAAACACCACCAGTTCATCAGCAACACAGGCAGCAGCAGCCGTAAGGCACCACCACAGCACCTGGGGCAGACCATGTCGAGCCAGGAGGGGCGCCAGGGTTGCAGCCACAGCTGCCGTCCAACTTGCGCCAGAAAGGGGAGTAGAAGGAGCTCGTACATGAGGCGCAGGTGGGGGAGCGTCGGAGGACAACCACGGCTCGGCTGCTAGGCGTAGCCGTGGACGAGGGTCGCACGAGAGCGCCGGACGGTGTCGAAGCGGCGGGCACCGGTGGTGGATACCGTGGAGGCGTCACGCCTGTGGGAGACGACGCCAGAATCGGCCGGCGACTGCCGGGATAGGAGGCGGCTAGAGTTGGTCTGAGGGGCGCGAAACTCGGTGTAAGAGGAGTCTCAGCGAGGGGAATTTGGTGGAGGAGAAGGACGAGATGGTGGCGGCACAGCTCCAGCGAGCGGCGGCGTCGGATGCGGCCAACATCGGCCGGAGCGGCGCCGGGCAGCAGCTTGGGTTTATGGTTGGGGGCGAATGGGGGAAACCTCAGGAATCAAATCGGGGAGGTGGAGATGTAGATCACCTCAAGGCGGAGCAAATCCATACCACGCCGGCGCCAGAGGTGGTCAAGAGCGGCCGGGGGCGAGCGGCGCCGCCGCATGGGCGTGGTGGTCGCAAGAGAGGAGAAAGGGAGGACGGTGACCGTGTTCGTATATGTGAGGAGGGTGAGCGTGAGAGTGGGGGTCGGTTTGGGTTAGACCCAACCGACTCGGGCCTTTTGGGCCAGGCCTGGTTGGCCAGGCTATTGGGCCAACCCAATAGATCATTTGATCTATTTTATTTTTTTAATTTTTTTTTAAACATTTAAAGAAAATAAAAAGAAATCAATAAATAGAAATAAGTATCAGAAAATGACATCTATGATATTTTCAAATTAAAAGGACAATAATATAAACTTTCCTCTAAATTTTAGAAGACCAATTTTAATCTTAAGCCATTAAGACCTAAATACTAAAAATAGAATTTTCTTGTTTCTATGTTTCACCTCAAGAAAATAGTAAATATTACTTGTATTAAAATACCACAATTGTTCCATATGGTTATGTTTAATCATATAAGAATCCTAATTGATCATTACTTCAATTATTAATTCAAAACCCTAAACCATAACAGTATTATCATATTTCTATTAAGTCTTTTGGCATAATATAATGTTAAATCTATTATCATTTTATTTCAAAGTAATTAATCACTTTAACTCCGTTACCAATTATTGTTTTAGGCACTATATCACAAATAGGAAAACTTAGTTCCATTATGAAATCACAACTTCATAATTTCATGAGAATCATAAACCCTAAGTCCTATTTAAAACCCTAACTCTATTATCTTATGTGAAACCTAATTTACTTCTAAACCTAAACCCTAGCTTGGAACATGAGATCATGATACTTTCCTTTTCAAACATAAAACCATAATAGAAACTAAATAATTGCCATGATCACATAAAATGTAAGAACCTTAACACTAGTTAATTGCTATGCTATGCTTTCATCTATATAAAACTTGTTGATCTAGTAGGATCAACCAAGTGCAAAACCCTAGTTCCTATTCCCAAGACCACCATCCTTAACTATCCATGATTAGCATCACAACATTGTGATGAATCCTAATAGTAACCATGATTGATGAGTACCTTACATTCCATACTCCACTAAACCCTACTAGTGTGAGATATTTATGAACCATCCTATTTAGGAACCAAACATTCTTTACTTAGTGAATGCAAAGGTAAACCTTAGGCAACCACAACCTTAATTGTAATACTTCTTATTACTTAAGAAGTATGTTCTTCAAAAGTTATTCTTTTAAAGAATATAACAAGTAATCATCAACCCTACACTATAGGACTTAAACTTGACAACTGCTCTTTACTTATTATACAGCTACTATTCCTGGTTGTGTATGATTGTTACTATTCATTTTGTCATCAGCTTATAATTCTAAAACAACACAACCCTGAATAAGAACCTTGTTTGTGAATCACTCTAAAAGTGTAACACACCCTGAACCAATCATTACAACTCACTGATCCTAAATCATTGGGGTTAGATCACGCTTAGAGCGATTGCATCTCATACTTATGCATTATTGCATCCTTGCCAATCTTTTAAACATCGTCCTTACCGGACGATGATGCTATTTCAGAATTTGGAGTTATTACGCATCGAAGACCTTGTCTGCATAATCTTGCAGTCAAGAAAGGCAAGTTCATCACTTGCTCATGTCATTTGAGTATCTTTATCAAATTACTTGCCAAGTACTATGATTATCACTATTGCATAAAAACCAAAACCACTACTTTCATAATTATGAATATGACTATGTGGTGGGCAATGGAACCATGGATTGTGTTGATATGGTGGAGGTTCCATTGCAAGGGTTTATATCCATCTAGGATTAAACAACAAATGTCGCCAATGATTCTTGTGCCGTAATACCCGTGTTAACCATAAGATCCGGAGTGGGACGGAATAGTCAATTGTATTTCCACCTCTTGTACATCAACGGATGCGCTTTACCGTAGACCCTTGATCCAAGAGAGGACAAGTGGTACCCTTGATCCAAGAGAGGACAAGTGGTAGGGTGGGGGTCCCGATGAAGTCCCCACGGTAATTGCGGTCTATGATGGGTTGCAGCTGCCGGCGAAGGAGTTCATGGTAGAGACCTGAACTGTTGTCGTGGTCGGGGGCCGTCCTTAATTGGTATAAGAGCACCGGCGAGGACCCATGGTCGGAGTTTGCATCAACGGGTGGGTGTATGAGGTAGCGGAGGAATATGATTGGCTATGACCTTATACCGGGCCTCACACCAAAGGAAGTGTGGACGAGAACTATAGACTCGGTTGGCACCAAGGTTAAGATCTCTTATGGGTAAAGCAACACACCTCCGCAGAGTGTAATGAATCGTGACCTGTCACTCCCTGTTCCGGGATATGGAACTGCGAACGCGGCCGGAAAGGAGCTCCATGAAGTTCTAGTAAACCGGTGAAGGCTGACGGACATAGTTCTTCTGAATAAAAGCAACCTTTTGAAGAAATGGTTATGAAAACCTGCATGGGTATTAGACTTTCTGGTCTAATGCCGTAGCTAGTGCATTAAACACCTCTTTCCTATAATGAACTTGTTGAGTACGCTCGTACTCATCCCACTCTTAAATCCCCGCTTAGATATGGAGCCATCGAAGGAGGATCTACCGTGCAACTCGAAGACCGAGGAGTCTACAAATACTTCAAGGGGACAGGAACCTGCCGGAAGAGTCAAACACCACAACTACCATGGAGAAAACCTAGATTAAGTAGTAGAAGGGAACTAGCTTCCTAAACCTAGCTCCTATTTAGGTAGAATCTAGTCATAGCCTCTTTAGCTAGTCAAATACTCTATAAATAGAGTCCGTGATAAGATTAGATCACGAGTCGTTCTTCTGGAGTTATTTGCAGTTTTACCTCATTGTAAAGTAGGAGGTCTGTGATGATCTTATGTAACGAGTCGGTGTTGTAATTCTATAGACATGCCTTGGACCCGCATATGTTTCGTTGTACCACTCGAGCGATATAATACCCGTGGAACGGTGTTTCATTGGTGTTATATCAGACTTGCATACTACACCATGCAGTGGTATGCCGGGTCACCACAGTTGGTATCAGAGCAAATGCTTTGACCTAGGATTAAAACCCTTTAAATGAGACCTATAGGATTGGTAGTGTCTATAGGAAGTTGTCTTAGTTGAACCAAATACTTCTTATGACTTGAGATGGATATTCACTTGAGAATAATCCTGACACACTTAAGTCAACCTTTCTTAACTATCTTTACTAAGTAAAGTTAGTTAACTAATCCCAAACATATAGTACACCATTAAGTCCTTAAATCAATAGATGAGTAGATCACAGTTGGTATACAATACATGGTAGTCCAAAGAGAGGATACAACCATAAGGAAGATATCCTATTGGAAGATGTGTACCAACACAAGTTATGATTAAGTAAGAATTATTTAGACATGTAATAGGAGTAAATCAAGTGATGAAGATAATTAAGAAATCCTAATAGAAGGTGTAGACCAAGTTAAGTAATGAGTAAGTCAAAATTATCTAGACATGTGAAACAATTGATAATAAGTGATAACTATGAGTCATATGAGGTAGTATAGACCATGATGAGTCAATCATGGGAGATAAGGAAGAGTGATAGGAATAATATATGTCTACCTACATGGTAGAGTTGCTAATCATATATGATTCACTTGAGAGTCATTATGTGATGAAGTAGAACATCTAAAGTATTTAGGAGGAGTACAATAAGAAGCCAAGTGCTAAACAAATAGTGCAAGAATTGTGTTCCAAAACAATAAGAAGTGTGCCAAGCACATCATGACCATAGTTTTACAATAGAAACACTTGGAAGTATAGGAGCTATAGTCCAATAGTTATGTGTTTAGAATAACTATGCTAGAACCATAGATATCATGTGAAGTAGTCCTCAATAAAATTGAAGCTAAGTCAGAACTTCCCAAGAAAACAAGGTTAACCTTAACTATCCTAGACCACTTTGTTTCAAGGCTATCTCATTGCAATTGTGCAATTAAGGTAAAGGTTGAGACAAATAGCAGAATCCCAGATATTCGTGCTAAGTATCACTATATAAACCTATCTTATGTGGTGTTATATACTACACATCAGAGCCTGATGTTTAGAGATGTCTTACTCAACTATTTTATTCAGGCCTATGATGATGTGTATTATAAGCACAAAGCTGAATCTTCTTGGATTTTTATTGGATTTTCATTGATTGACTAGATTCAGTGCATAAAGTTTGACCTTGGTGTGCAAATGCATGTTGCATCATTGAGTTCTTTCTTGATGTTACAGGTCTAGAGGGTAAATGGGATCGCGTGAGGGAGAGACGAGTTACCAACCAACTGAGGAAATAGTAATGACTCATGAAGAGAGGGAGGCAAAAGAAGGTCAGGAAAGAGAAGCTAAGCGGATGGAAGAGGCATTCTCCGCCACTAGATCGTCAACATCAAACCCTGTCCTGCTTGGGCAAGAATTCTTTGAGCACATGGAAAGGATGGCTGAGGATAGAGCAGCAAACTTAGCCCAACAAAATGAGTTTTTCAGTCGTTTGATACGTGAGAATAATGGAGGTATCAAAAATGGAGGGCCAAAAGGAGTGAGTCTTACGGAATTCCTACAAACCAATCCAATGACTTTTGCTACCGCACCAGAACCTATGGATGCGGATGATTGGTTGAGGGACACTGAGCGGAAATTAAAGACAGTTCGGTGTAATGATGAAGAGAAGGTTAGATATGCCACCTATCTACTATCAGGACTAGCAGCGTCATGGTGGGATAACGTGATTCTAATTCAACCTTCGGAACATGTTTTCACGTGGGACGAGTTTAAGAAGAAGTTCCGAGAAGCCCAGGTTCCTGAAAGTATCATGGAACTAAAGAGAAGAGAGTTCGAGACCTTGAAGCAGAATGACTTGTCGGTATGGGAATATCTAGTAGAGTATGATCGTTTATCACGTTATGCAGCAGAGGATGTGAACACAGAGGAGAAAAGGATAAAAAGGTTCTTAAAAGGGATGAATCCATTCCTGAAAATGCAGTTGAATCTAACCAAATGCACAAGGTTCCACGAGCTAGTGGATACTGCAATTACTTTGGAGAATGATTATGAAGAAGTGCAGAATGAAAGAAAACGGAAGGCGAGGTTGGAACCACAACCAATTCAAATCCAACAAACTCAGTCAGAGATGAATTTCCAAACTAGAGATGAGACAATCACACCGTTTTATAGTCAAGTTCGATGCCATAACTGTGCAAGAAAAGGTCACTATGCCAAGGATTGCACGCAACAGGATATTACCTGTTTTGGATGTGGACAATTAGGTCATATGAAATCAGAATGTCCGGATCCATATTTGGTACGAAGATCTAATGAAGCAATGAACCAATTTTCAAATCACCGGGGGAGCTCATCATCTAAGAAGTTCGAACAAGGAAGTGGATGGAGCACAAGGACGGATGCATAGGACTTTGACCATACTTGTTCTGACTCAATCAGTATGTTGAAACAACTTCTTCATGTAGCACAATATTAGTTGCAGAATAATATCTTTAAATTACTCAAGCTTTCATGGGCAACACACTTGTCCTGTGTAAAGTTGGAATAACCATAGTTGCATAACCAACTAACATATCGTACTTGTATTCACAGCCATGTGGGTACACAATCAATCCAAATAGGATACCCTAGAAAAGTACAATAGAAAGCCAAGGAAAAGACATATAGTCTAACCAAGGAGCTAGATGGTTGGGGAAGATGAACTTAGCAATCATTAGGAAATCCCTAAGGGGGAAAGCGAGGGATCAGTTGGATCCAATATGAATCAATACTTTGAGCAAGATAGTTGATGAAGGTCTGAACTGAGAGAAAGTTCGATCTTATTTTTATAAGATTATCGAACACTACTTTCAGAAGGATGTCAGACCAGAAGCCGAGATTTATACCTCGAGGAAGTAAGAAGTGGACTATAACTTGAGAAAGTGAGTAATATTTACTCAGAAGTATGAAAGCTCAAGTAAGACAAAATTAATGAAGTTGGACGAAGGAAATATCAGAGACAAAACCTAATGGATTCCAGGAAGAATCTGGACAAGGGATATATTTAATTATATCTAGTGAGATCACCACGGAGTTCGAGAGAAGTCGTAGTCTGCATAAGTCAGATCCACACTCCGAAACGTGAGAGAGTTCAAACTTCGAGGACGAAGTTTAGTTTAAGGGGTAGAGACTGTAATATCCCAGGTATTGGGGTTACAAAATAGAGGAACACAGATGTGTGCATTGCATTCATGCATCGAAAATCTGGGAAAATTTCGCGCTTTTATTTAAAACACAAAGAGATCGAGGTTTCTCTTACGTCGGTGGAATTGAATTAGGTCATCGATGTGAGTGCGAGAAATTTTGACATGACCTCTGTGAAGGCATGTGATTTGGGGGGAATGATTTGAATTCAAATTCAAATATGAAAGATAGAAACTCAAATAAGAGTTTCAATTGGAATTTGAATTCTAAACCTTTATGCCACATAATATAATCAAAACAAAATTATAAAACCTAAAATAGATACTTAACACTTGAATACATTTATAGTCATGCAATATTTACAAGACAAGCAACTCAGTAATAAAGTTATCATACAGAAAGCAAAACAGTTCTTTATTGATATTAACACAATTATACAATGTCTTTACATGATTGAGGAATTAAAAGAATATTACAAAAGAATGGAAATAAAAACCCTAAAGTAATTCCTAACTATTTCTTCATCTTCTATTTTCTTCTTCTTCTTCTTCTGTTCTTAACTTGTATTCCTGCAAAAATAAAATAACTAAAAAAGGGATTTTGGTTAGTGATTACTCTCAGGTTTTGGCATAGTGTTGCTATGCTGAACTCATCATTGAGTAGTTAATTTAGAGGCCAAATCTGTAGTATTTGTTCTTATCAACAAATCTTGGCCTCAGGCTCATGCATCATGGGCAGGGTCAAGTTAACACTTGGCATTGTCAAAAATAAAGTACATCAAAGGATAATATCAAGCCAACGGAGCTGATCCACAACTAGAAATATCTTCACAGGGAAACTTGAACCAGGAGGGTCCCACATGTAAGCAGACGCAAGCAGCTCACACACACATGCAACCTGGTGTGTTGTCAACACCGCAACAGACAGCAAAAAGGTAGATGAAATAAGCCAACCAGCGCAAGCTGAGCTGCTAACCAACTCTTCACACGGATCTCCACAACAAACCACACCGTATCCATCCAAGAACATCAATTTCAGTTCAACAGCCAAAACCACAAATCCTTCCCAGGCAACCATCTAGGAAATCAATATCAAGATCATAACCGAAGTTACAGGGAGAACCATGGTGACAATATGAGCCAGGAGGAGCAGGCACAACCCATGGGGAGGTGGACGCCAAGATCAGCAACAAAGCCAGATCAACATCAAGCAAGATAAAGCAACCCTCCAACAGCAGGTATTAGGCAACAAGTTAAGCATGGCATCTGTTCTTAGATTTCACATGAGAGGAAATCTAGAGAAAACACCCAAACCAGCAGATCCATCTACCCTTCAACCAGGTTTTCACCTAGGAGGATTAGAGGGAGCTATTTCTCTCAGTCTTGCATAGTGGTGCTATGCTAAGTCATCACAGAGAATTAAAAATCAAGTCATAGTATCTGTTCTTCTCCAATATAGGCCTCAGTCTTTGCATCATTGGCAAGACTACAAAACTCAAGCAAGATCTGTCCTTATCAGTTTATATCTAGAAATAGGGGACATCAAGATCCAACTATAAAATCCAACAATTGGAAAAATCATCTCTTGGCTACTAATCAGCAACCAGATCATATTCAAGAATCTACAACAGCATCACCTTGTGCACTACAACACAATATTGTCCAGAATCATATATGCATATGCTTTAGTCATCATCGTAAGCAAACCAGTAAAGCCATCAGTGCTTAATCAACATACTACATGCATCAACTTGGGGTCCAGAAAATAGATTCCAGGCCAACCAAGTACAACTTAAGTAGTAGTAGTATTTAATACATCAAGTAAATCATGCATCTGCAAGAAAGGATAGTTGTATCTTGCAGGTCTGAGCCCATAATGATAATATACAGAGGGATAACTAGAGTATTTCAGTTGACTGAACTTTCCTGGTTCAGTCAGGTAGCCACAGACCATCAGGTCATGAATGAGCAAATTATCTCGAATGGAGGCATCACCCATAGCACATGGCAGTGAACAAAACAATACTAGATCAGGCCACAATTCACAGGGAATAATAATTCTTGCCTCCACTACATGGGCATAATTTATTTAGCCTCACTACACACGCATGTATACCACCAGTAGCACAAATGGATCATTTGTAAGGATGCAGCCAAACACTATAACCATGAACAGAGATGAGATAGGTTTAGCTCACAGTGCCGTGGCGGAGAAGTGTTAATCGACGCCGAGGTTGCGTTTGAAGCGCCGTCCATCGGAGTCGAGCACAACAGCTCACAGCCCCATCACCAACACGCCACCAGAATACCACCACGTCAGAGCCGAATTAGAGCACCACGCAGCGTAGCAGGAGCACGAGCGCGCGTGCGGCCGATCAGGCACCACCACAGCACCGCGGCTAGCCACGTCAGCCGTGTGTGAGCACCGGGTGTAGAGGTCCGTGGCGAAGTCCAACTTGACGCAGAAGCGGGCGCAGAGGGGGCCGAACATCGGCGCGGAGCTGTGCTAGGCAGCGGGGCAGCCATGGCTCGAACGCTAGGCGTAGCCGTGCGACAGGGCGCAAGACGGCGCCGGCGGCGAAGGCTGGCATCGTGGTAGAGAGTTCCGTGGAGGCGTCAAGACGTGGCGAGGCGGCGCCGGAATCAACCGGCGATAGCCGGGCTCACCGGAGGCGAAATTAGGGTTTACCGAGAGGCGGTGCTCGTTAGAGGAGCGTAGGCCGAGGCATCTCGGCGGAGAGAGGAGACGGCATGGGGTATCAAGGCATCGCGTCGGCGCGGATCGGTGCGGCCGGCGTCGGTACCGGAGACGGCGCTGGCAACCAATCGGTAGCGGTTTATGGTTGGTGGGCGATTATGGGGAAAGCCTCGGGAGTCAAAGCGCGGGAGAGTGGAGGATGTAGATCAGGCGCAGAGGGCGGAGCAAATCCGTACCACGCCGGCGCCGGAGTTGGCCAGCGCGGCCGGGAGCAGCATCGCCGCCATCATGGGCAAGGTGAGTCGCACGAGAGAGACGGGAGGGTTTGCGTGACATGTGTGCGTGATATGTGAGACGAGGATGAGAGTGGAGGGTTTGGGTCGGTTTGGGTTAGACCCCAACCAGGCTCAGCTGCACTGGGCTTCTGGGCCGATTGGCCCAAGCAGCCTCATGGTGCCACGACCCAAATAGATCATTTTGATCGTAATTTTTTTAGGTTTTTAAACTTTTGAATAAAATAAATACTAGTCAATCAAATAGAAGTAAGTATTATTAAATGACATCAATGATAATCTTCAAATATAAAAGAACCATAATGTGAATTTTCCTCTAAATTTTAGAAAACCAATTTTACTCTTAAGCCATTAAGACCTAAATACTTAAAATATAATTTTATTGTTGCTATGTTTCACCTCAAGAAAATAGTAAATATTACTCTGTATTAAAATACCACAATTGTTCCATATGGTTATGTTTAATCATATGAGAATCTTAATCGATCATTACTTCAACTATTAATTAAAACCCTAAACCCTAATAGTATTTATCTATATTTTATTAAGTCTGTTAAAATAATATAATGTTAGATCCACTATTATTTCTATTTCAAGGTTATTAATAATTCCAACTATATTATCAATCAATACTTTAATAATTGTATCACAACTTAGAAACCTAGTTCTAATATGTGTTAAAACCCTAACCCTATTATTTTATGTGAAAACCCTAAATTGTTTTCAACTCTAAAACCCTAATGCCATTAGGAACTCTAGCTCCATTACTTCATATGAACCCTAAAGGGTTTCCAAACCTGCAACCCCAAGTTAACATGTGATTATGTTACTTCAATAGTAGTTATAGAACCATAGTAGCAACTAAATGGTTACCATGACCACATAAAATGTAGTAACCTATCATTACTAAATTAGCATCCCATGTGTTCATGCTTCAACTGATCAAATAGGACCAACCCTAGTTCCTATCTTCTAAGACACCAACCTTAATCATTCCTATTCAGCATCACACCATTGTGATGAATCTTAATAGCGATCATACCTAATAGGACCTATAAACCCTAACTATCTATCACTAGTAAGATATAACCAACCTTGGTAGCACCCATGTGTAATTAATTGCTTAAGATGCTTAGGCTTAGCTCAACCCTTACAAGTTCTAGCTATTGATGAATCCAACTATGTTGTGATCCATCTAATACTTACTCTAGAACCCAATTAGAACCATAGTAAACCATAAAACCCCACAACCCTAATTATCATACTTGTTCGTTATTAAAGAACATGTACTTCCAAAGTTATTCTTTTAAAGTATATAACAAGTAATCATCAACTATACACCATAGGACTTAAAAATTGACAACTGCTCTTTACTTATTATACAACAACTATTCTTTGGGTGTGTATGATTATTATTATGCATTATACCACTTGTTTATGATTCTTAGACAACAAAACACTAATAAGAACCCTGTTTGTGGAATCACTCTAAAAGTGCAACACACCCTAAACAAATCACCATAACCCACTGATCCTAAATCATCGGGATTAGGTTAAGCTTAGAACGATTGCATCTCATACATATGCACTGTTGCATATTTGCCCATCTTTTAAACATCGTCCTTACCGGACGATGATGCTATTTCAGAATTTGGAGTTATTACGTATCGAAGACCTTGCCTGCATAATCTTGCAGTCAAGAAAGGCAAGTTCATCACTTGCTCATGTCATTTGAGTATTTCTATCAAATTACTTGCAAAGTACTATGGTTATCACTATTGCATAAAAACCAAAACCACTACTTTCATAACTATGAATATGACTATGTGGTGGGCAATGGAACCATGGATTGTGTTGATATGGTGGAGGTTCCATTGCAAGGGTTTATATCCATCTAGGATTAAACAACAAATGTCGCCGATGATTCTTGTGCCGTAATACCCGTGTTAACCATAAGATCCGGAGTGGGACAGTAATAGTCAATTGTATTTCCACCTCTTGTACATCAACGGATGCGCTTTACCGTAGACCCTTGATCCAAGAGAGGACAAGTGGTAGGGTGGGGGTCCCGATGAAGTCCCCACGGTAATTGCGGTCTATGATGGGTTGCAGCTGCCGGCGAAGGAGTTCATGGTAGAGACCTGAACTGTTGTCGTGGTCGGGGGCCGTCCTTAATTGGTATAAGAGCACCGGCGAGGACCCATGGTCGGAGTTTGCATCAACGGGTGGGTGTATGAGGTAGCGGAGGAATATGATTGGCTATGACCTTATACCGGGCCTCACACCAAAGGAAGTGTGGACGAGAACTATAGACTCGGTTGGCACCAAGGTTAAGATCTCTTATGGGTAAAGCAACACCCCTCTGCAGAGTGTAATGAATCGTGATCTGTCACTCCCTGTTCCGGGATATGGAACTGCGAACGCGGCCGGAAAGGAGCTCCATGAAGTTCTAGTAAACCGGTGAAGGCTGACGGACATAGTTCTTCTGAATAAAAGCAACCTTTTGAAGAAATGATTATGAAATCCTGCATTGGTATTAGACTTTCCGGTCTAATGCCGTAGCTAGTGCATTAAACACCTCTTTCCTATAATGAACTTGTTGAGTACGCTCGTACTCATCCCACTCTTAAATCCCCGCTTAGATATGGAGGCATCGAAGGAGGATCTACCGTGCAACTCGAAGACCGAGGAGTCTACAAATACTTCAAGGGGACAGGAACCTGCCGGAAGAGTCAAACACCACAACTACCATGGAGAAAACCTAGATTAAGTAGTAGAAGGGAACTAGCTTCCTAAACCTAGCTCCTATTTAGGTAGAATCTAGTCATAGCCTCTTTAGCTAATCAAATACACTATAAATAGAGTCCGTGATAAGATTAGATCACGAGTCGTTCTTCTGGAGTTATTTGCAGTTTTACCTCATTGTAAAGTAGGAGGCTGTGATGATCTTATGTAACGAGTCGGTGTTGTAATTCTATAGACATGCCTTGGACCCGCATATGTTTCTGTTGTACCACTCTGAGCGATATAATACTCGTGGAACGGTGTTTCATTGGTGTTATATCAGACTTGCATACTACACCATGCAGTGGTATGCCGGGTCACCACACCGTCGCCACCGGAAGGACCGCAGACGCAAGCCTTCGCAAGGGAACGACGCAGCCTGATGACGCTGGCGGAGAGGAACTTGTCGGACAACGCGGTCGACAGCCCGGCCTGGCAGCGGCGTTTCGAAGATGAGCGCGCCGTCGAGCTCGCGCGGGTGGCCGACCGCTCCCGCGACCGCTTCAACACCGTCGGCCGCCGTGCCTGGTGGTACGGCCGCGACGTCGACACCACGCTGCGCCAGTACAGCTTTCGCCAGCGCGTCCGCGGCGACAGGCCACGCAACTCGTTGTACTTCCCGCATGCGGCGTGCATGGCGCCGGCGGCGCCGACTCTGCAGAGGGCGTCGGAACGGACCGCGGCGTCCGGAAGCTCACGCACCGGCTCATCGTCAGTCGTCGCTCGCACGCGCTCGACCCCGCCCGCGCCTCCTTCCGGAGGCGTCGTCATCCGCGACGGGGCGAGGCGCGTGTCCTCTGCTCCGGCCCGTCGGACGACGGGGTCGGGCCACCGCCACCGCCTCAAGGAGGAGGAGGACGCCGCGGCCTTGCCACCATTTCCGCCGGCGAAGAAGAAGCAATGGTGGGAGATGGAGGCGGAGGCGCAGGCGGCCGTCCATGGCGGTGACGACCCGGAGGAATTCCCCGCCCAGAACTTCATCATCAGCCGCTCCATCGACGAGGACTGCCGGAAGATTGCAATGGACCCGCGGTAGGCGGCGGTGTGGTCCGCCAGGGACCACGGCGCCAACTTCGTCGACCTCGCCGGACCATCGGAGTTGTCGGCGCCAAAGGAGGAGACGGCCGACAAGGACGACAGCTGGTCCTTCGGGCCATCCAGCGACGATGGCGACGACCTGGACTTCTGCGCATTCGGCTCATGGCACCGCTAGATTTTTTAGTTTTTTAGTTTAAATTTTCGAATTTCGTATGAATATCATTTAAAAAATGTGATTTTAACTTTCAAATCCTATCGCGGCTAGCGTATGGGGGGCGCCGGTGTGGAAGCAGCATCCCTAAATAGAGGAGATGCTCTAGTTGGGGGCCGCCGCCAAATACGGTAGTGTCGGCGCCCCTATCGACGCCTATTTAGGGGCCGGCGATGGAGATGCTCTAAAGGTGATCTAGATTTTCTCGTACCCCTCACCGTGCGGTGGGTTTTCATTCTTTTTTTTTGGTAGTTCTAGTGTCTTCTTCGAGATGGTAAGGTGATGGTAACATTATAAAGGCAAAATAAGGTCCTCCCTGCCGTATCATCGCTCCGGTGCTAAGCCTAGCGCCGGCGAAGGGCACACGGAATTGTGTGTCTAGGGAATCTCCTGGGATCCAGTCCGTTGTGTGTCCGTTGATGTGGTTACAGATTTGGCTCTTTCGATCTAGGCTAGCACACAACCTCCCGCCCGTCTAAGCTCTACTTCAACAAGATTTACCCGTTTGCGGTGATGCAGGGCGAGGATGGCGGCATGCGCTATAGTGCTCGTGGTCATCGTTAAGTGGTCCAAGAATCTATTTGCATTTTTATTACTTTTAATGTTATTTGTATAATTGCTGATGACTATTAATAGATGGCAGATAGCGGTTGTAATTGTATACTCATATGCAATGCAATTCTCATGTGTAGGAATCATAATGTAAATCTAACTGTTGTAGAATCCATCTACAGCTAACTTGGTTAATCTAGAACTAGCTGAAGGGTTCTTTCTTTCACTCGTTCTGAGGTTGAAGGAGAAAAATAAGGCGAGGATGATGATGTGATGGGGGCTTTCCTGCCGGCAATGTGCGTCGGGTGCCATGGAGCAGGGACGGCCACGTGAAAAGGCCCCGCGTGTGCCCATGACAAGTCCTTCTCCGGGGTTATGGCACTGCCGCGCCGAATCGGGCGCCGACGTCGACGCTGCTGGCGCATACGTGCGTGCGCAGGCACCTCGTGTCACAAGCATGCACGACACCGCTGCCAATTTTAACACGTTTCTTGGAGCAATTTCTTGTCAGCAAGCCATCGGATTGTTTTAATCAACTGGTCCATTGGGCACATACCCGGCAATGCTCATATAGCGGCGACCTGATAAAAGATCATGGTATGGTGGAAAACAGAACAAAGTAGAGTTTTCAACAAGGTTTTTGAGTATGTTACAGTAGAGTTTACCTATACGACAAACAACGTGATTGCTTACACAATGAACGTCTAGGGTCTGGGAACGAATATAATTAGAAAAACTCGGGTGAGTAAAAGATTCAATACAATACTGGCCAAAATTCCTCCTGAGCTCTCTTCTCACACCTTTTCAGGGCAAGCACATGTTAAACTCAGTTTTTGACTACCCACCTACTTACTGGCTATGTGCTGGACTGGGAACTATCCAAGCTTTCCGATCTCCATCTTCTTCTTTATCGCACGGTGACCATGGTACACGAAAGAATCTAGGATGCCGGCCACAGTGAATATGCCTGTGGGAGTGAACATGAACCATGGGTTAGTCTATGTCAGTCTTGCTACGCAGTGCGGAAAGCACCAACAAATAGGTATAGGTCCAGGTCTGTGACAAACCTCCAATGATAGCACATATGTTCGTCAGGAAGTGAAGAAGCGATGTGTTTTCTTCAGTAAAGTCAACCTGTCAAAGAACAATCAGACAAACTCTGAGTGATTTCAATTTTGAGAATGGACGATATAGCTGTACAAGATGGTGCTCGTTACATATTTTCTAACAGGGATCAATTTAATACCAAGAAAGTGGACTTCAAATACTATATGCAGTCTGTTTTGCGTTTTCGAGCATAGCCAAGATATATTGCATATCAGTAGATGAATTGTGCAGTAGTATTGCTAAAGCTTCAAGAATGACAACATGAAATACAATGGATCACTTCTTAACCTGAATTGGTGAAAATTCATAGAAGAAATATACACCAGGTGGGGGCCTTGGAAGGCCAATTGCTTCTCTAAAGTGCTCCGTCACAGAGAACTGCAAAAGGAAGACAAGAATTAACCACAAACTTTGGCTTATAACAATAAAGTAAACATTTAAACCATGATATTTACCTGATTTGAGTGAATCTTTCTCCCCCTAATATCTGTATAGATAGTAGGGACAACCTGTATATAAAATAAGTGATTAGCAAACTGAAGCACACAAGCCTCTTTTCTTATACCCAACATCCAACACTGACGTGAACAGCGACGCTAAGGATTGTATATGCGGTTATTACCATCTTACCTTAACAAAATACTGGTACATCCCTGTTAACCCAGTTGTCTGCTCCTGTTTCCATTCTACACTGAAATAGTCAGGGGGGTCAGGGACATTGAAAACTGCGGACCAAAGAGGGGTACAATTTTTTTTCTGCTTCTGAACTTAGAAGTTGATTACTAAGTATCAAAAAAAAAACCATACCCATCAAGAGGATTGATGACACCAGGGAAATCTTTGCCAAAAGACAGTTTGTTTATCTTGTGACTTATCTGTTCCAGCGAAAGGGGTAATGCACCATTAAAGGTCCATCTTTATGAACAATAATATAATTGGTTCAGAGCTATGGATAAAAAATGTATTCTACTTGCATTGTAATTTTCTGGCTGGAAGTTTAACATGTCTTGAAGGAAGTTGAATGCATGGTCCAAGCCTTTTCCAGGGGCGAAGTGAAAATTTCCAGCTACTTTATTCACATCTACAAATCCATGAATGTTGCATCCTTCGCCGTGTTCATCCTTTAACCTTTGAACAAATCCCTCTCTCTTGCACTGTAGAGCATGCAAAGTAAGGAAACATAACAACAAATGTACAAAAAGATGCCTGCATGGAATATAAGGAAAAATAACAATACGTACCAAAAGAACAAAATAAAACTGCATGCATCAGTTGCAGGCAGTAGCAACACTAAGCTAAGTTCATTAAATATAGAGCAAATTCCGTTTTTTACCCCATAGTTCTGTATTTGTGCAATTAAACCAGTTAAATTTAACAAGAATACTTCCCAGTTACACCATTTAGTGAAACTCGTGTAAGATTTAACCCTTTTCAAGTTTTGAGATCGCTCCGTCAGGTGGATCGCATATTGAAAGAATATAACTCCTAGAGAGTTCCTTAATCTGCATCTTCATGGAGGGGTGCATGGAGGCAGAGTTGGCGGCTTGCATGGAGGGGTGCGCCCTAGCCCTTCAATGAAGTGCAGCGCCTTTCGTTGTTGAGATGGATTTCACAGAAGCCATGGCTATGATCAGAAGCAACTAGGAGGAGAGATCATATGTTACTTATCTGCTAAAGGAAATGAAACGGCTGCTGGCTGGTAGGGTAGAGTCTAAGGTAGAGGTTATTTGGCGTCAGCAAAACTTGGTGAGCCACGCTCTCACTAATGATGGTCTCATTTTAGTAAATTCAATCGATGCAAAGTTTGGCCAAGTTTATTGAGAAAATTATCTATATCTACAATATCAAATTTATACCATATGAAAATATGCGTCATTATGAATCAATGGTATTAATTTGGTATTCTAGATGTTGATGTTTTTATCTAGATACTTGGTCAAATTTTACATCGTTTGGCTTTTGAAAAACTTATATGCACTATATTTTGGCAAGGAGGGAGTATAAAACCCATTCGCAAAAAAAAACCTGCATCTTCATAGATAACGATATTTTCCTGTGCATTCACGTGCTGGTCAGACGAAGAACTTGTATTTCAGCAGAGCTCTAGGTTTCCACAGGTTATGACCTTTAGACCAATCACGGCCTTAATGGCCGGTCGGCCAGTTGTACGAAACCAAGCAAGAGGAACACCTAATGTGGGCATGCACATCAAAGAAATCAGGAGATGGGATGTTTAGGTAGTTAAGGGTCGTATTAGTAGGAACTAACAGATGAGAGACAGAGAAAAGAGTTTGAGTCAGTTAGCTTATATTCCAAAGGCATCCAACTGAGTTCAGTTTTGGTTAGTCAAGGAGTAAGGGTCAAGGCTGTGCTACATAAGCAAGGAAGGATTGTAACATTTGGATCAAATCAACAAAATAGCGAAAGTTCTTAAGCCTCTCTTCCCTAGCAGGAACGAGCCCTGCCACCAGTACCATATCTGTGGTCTTCGGACCTTCACCCAGGTCCACATTACTAGCATATGACAACATCATGATGAATCTTATGTGATAAAAATATAGGATTTCTTATATAGTATGTATACCGTACACATAAGTAGGCTCGTGCACTGCCACATGTGGTTTGCTGAATATATAATTCACTGTCGCAGGTTATTGCTTTAATAAATAATACTAACTCGCTTTTATAGCATATATAAGACAAAGGACCCAAGTGATACATCAAACATCACTATGGGGAACTACATGGATAGTTTCTGCTAAGAACCATGTACATGAACAAGATCACATAATCAAGTAGAAGAGGAGAAAACGATTCTTCAATACCTGGTCAATTGATTCTACGTTAGTGAGTGCCCATCCTTTCTTCCGATAGGCATCACGAACTTCATCACAGGTGTTACAACACTGATTATCTGACTGGTAGAATTGCAAGTGCGATATTAGTATGACTTATTTATTTTTAATAAAACTTGAATAAGAAAGAAGTTAGAATGGTGTAATGGTGGGGTACAACAGGCATAAACAGGTAAATCATTGCACTAGAGACACATACCTCTTCGGAACCATAACAAGACCCACAGTAAGCCTCATTGTGGTCAAGCCTTCCACCATGATTCTGCAGTGGTCTTTCGATCTAGAAGAGGATGCAGAAGTTAGTCAAGTTGAAGGAAGAATAATACTCTACTAGCATGCATATATATGGTGTTCACATATTACTGTTGTCATTTATTTAACAAAAAATAAAATATTGCATCTATTCCACATGCCACCACCGTGTGTGAATATGCAAATAATGTAATTATTTTCTTTACTGTGGTTTTGAATATATAAATGAGTTACTTTCTCTCTTTTCACTCAATTATCTTCCCTCTCTATACAAGATATATAGGTAAACGACCATACTAACTGATATTTCTCTTATTCCCCGGAAATTAACACTAGGCATAGCATGATCCCTACATCTTGGTTGTGTAGACTATGTGGTCCCTTTACTTGACCAAAATATGCCTTATAAGCACAAATGAAGGGAGTAATACTTGTTAATTGGTATTTCAGCCTAGGTGGTTCTGGAAAAGCATAAAATGAATGGTCGCTTTCAACTGCTAGGAAGCTTAAAAAATGACTATGCAAATTTTATGAACAAGCATTAACTATCTTTCAGACTGAAGACAAAGAGCCAGAGTATGAAATTCAAGATCCCATTATATTGTGGATCAATGGGTGTCATGGATCTTAACTTAGGTACGCTCAAAAGTATAAGCAGGTCCAATTATGATAAGTGATGAGATAAAACCAGAATGGTTTCATGTATACACTAGTTCAATTAAAATTTGAAAAATATACCTTATGGGAACCAACTCCATCTTTTCTTGATTCAATTACATTACCAAGCTGATCGATTCTTTTCTTTATTATATCATGCCTCTGCAAGTAGGTAGGTATTCAGATGCCAGACAAGAAAACATACATATGAATTAGGGCTTGGCAAACACTTCACATGATATAAAATAAAACGGGAAAGAAGGATAATGTTGAACACTGTCTGTACATACTATATCATAATGTTGCTCTCCACTGACATCCATCGTATCAATAGCAACAAGAGAGCAAGGAAGAGCCGGGAATGTAACATCAAACTGCAAAAGTGATCATGTCTGTTAACAATGTGGAACAATAGTGTCTCACAACAAATGGCATAGATGATTTGGGCTTCCACAACATGATAAATATTCTCAGCTAGCAGGCTATCACTTATTAATTCAGATTTCGATGGCACATCACTGTACAACATTTAAGAACATTATGTGCATCATTTCTCAAGTTCTTTGGTCCAAAATAGAAAATGAAGACACTCTGAGTCTATCAAGTAAATCATTCCAGAAATTTGCGGAACTAGAGGTAAACTTATGGACTAAACTGAAATGGAGCTTAAATGATAAAGAACATGCAGTTTAGCATAAATAGATTGTGATTACATGCTTTCTAAACAGCTAACAAGAAATTAGACAAGATTGTATGGAAAGTTTGGAATGACGGAATGAGCATTTGCACTAACATTGATATGTAACCTTTCTCCTCTTGAGGTGTCAACTGTGAGCTTACTCTCTGTAGCAGAATATAGATACAGCCCTGCATACAAGTTAACACAGCAGAGCAAGTTAAAGCATAATGCAACCGAAAGGTAAGCCCCATCAGAAAGGTGTCAGATAGCCACATTATAGGAAAGTGTAGTTGCAACATGTAATAAGTTAGGCCATCCCTTTTTTTCAATTTTAGCATGCAAAAGTAATCTATGATGATAGCACTATGACAGCTGACAAGATAGTAAAGCATTGCAGCTTATATTGATCTAAGAAACCCGCAATAAGAAAAAGAAAATTATGGGTACTTCCAAATATAATCGAACATTAGTTGGATCATAACTTCCAACATTATGGTAGCACCGTAGCAGCATATCCAATGCAAAATTAACCACATCCACGCAATAATGTGCACGCAAAGGCCAACCTCGGCCTCCGAGGTCATTAACTCACATATAACATCCAAACTGGAAAAAAAAAACAGCATCTCTAAATCATAAGTGCTGCTGCAAATCAGTTCAGGCGCATCCGGCCTTCAGTAAACTCCTCGCTGAAACTTCTCTAATCGATACCGGGATTCAAATGCATGTGGCATGCTAACAGAATTGCGACTTTTTCACCCACAATTTTCAATTCAATCACATGGCTAGCGAGCATACGTTCCAATCTTAACACATAATAATTGACAAACCGCGCGCAAGGTCACCGAGACCGGACGGCGAGATCGAGCTATGTCGCAGCTAGAGAAACGAAATTAAAATGGGATCTGAGACGGCGGTGCGGGGGGGTGGAGAGGGGACGGTACGTACGGATCTCCGAGAAGAAGAGGAGGAGGATGGCGATGGAGGAGAAGATGGTGATGAGGCCGCCGGAGAGGGTGCGGCTGTAGAAGTCCTCGTTCACCTTCGGGTAGGCGTCGAGGCTCCGCAGCTTGTTCCAAAGCTCCATCTCCCCAGCGAGATCGCCGGAGCCCTAGGACGAGGGGAGATCTGCGGTGTCGCCGTCGCCGTCGCCGCCGTCGCAGCGACAAATGGGGAGGGTGTTTCTGCAATTTGTGCGGGCGCAGAGGGGTCAATTTCGCTTTGCCAGGCCTTGTCTCGGCTCGTGTACAGCTGCTGCCAGTTGGGGCCTCAGGTGTGAATATATCATTAGTTCTTTTTTTGTAAAATACTCCGTACAAGAAAGTTCACTAAACTGAACCTCTTTGAATGTCATGATCACCGTACACAGGCTGTAGACTCATCAATACAAAAACCACTTAAAAGGAACATGAACTTACAAATATATATGTACTACCTTTTTCTGCTGCACTTACTTTCAATTTGGCAATTGTTTTCGATAATTCATATTCGCTCTCTCTAGTCGTTATATCTGATCTTTTCAAACAAATTAATTGAATCAACATGTGTCTGGATTGGAGTCGGTTCAACCTATAGGAGGGTCGATACCTTTGATCCGGATTACTGATGTAACATAGTAGCATTTCTCTAAGAGATCCTAGGTTTATATCAATGCATGTAATATGTGCTTGGAAAGGTCATTCTATCAAGACTTCTAAAGTGCGTAGAATTGTTGTATACAACCAAATTTTTATCCTTTTTATATCAATGGATGAAAATAGACTAGCGTCAAGGTTTCACCTGCAGATATACACACACAATAAGATATAAAAGATAAAATGCAGCATTGTTAGTAAGAAAATATAACTACATATTCATAGATATATGTGGATGATGTGTCCTTATGACACCATAGCCTACGATCGTAGTTCTATGGATTCAGTTATCCAATCTGTACCCTACTCGTATTGTGAGGATACCTAGTTATTAAGATAAATAGATCAACACATTAGATTTGTGATGTCACGGTTTCTCTTGAGAGAATCGTATTCAACTACCTCACCCTTTTACTCACACCAGGCTTTCACGAGTAGCCGACCAATATCCCTACAAATACATTTATCTTTATAGATTCTTTCCTGGTATTGGGTACCAAGCAAGTCCTACGATCAAGGCAAAGATAAGAGACAGTATGCATACGACATAAAGCAATATATTACAACAACAACCAGTATCAAAGTGCATGTGTGCTGCGACTACACATGATTTGACCAAGTATCATAAAAATTGTATATTAAAAAATTCTTACAGATGAATAGAAGATAGTCTTATACAATATCGTCAGTCGCCAAGGAGTCAATAGTATAAGTATGCATGGCAATCAAGAAGACTTGGATAATAGCTATGGAGATGGTTGTGATGGCAGCTACAGAGCTTTAACGTCGAGGAATGGGTGTGGTGCTCTCTAGCGGCTGCCATTTGATCTCTTCTTCTAGGCACCAGATGAGCAAAATGGTGCCGGGAAAAATGCTAAATTTGGAATTTATCGACTCCTCTTTCAAGTAGAGTAGTGCATCGGTGCGAAGACGAGAAACTTAGAATTTAGAAACTTCTGACTCTACTTTACTCGATGTTCCTAAGAAGGCTACATTCTCTGTTGAGATCTTATCCCACATTGTGGTCTGATTTTGTGACGAGTTAAAACTTTTTTTTCAGTGTTGGCTCAGATGGGACACCTATGAACATGTATATGTTTGATCTGTGTTTCATTTTTGGAATTTTGGTTTTCGCTGCACACGTGCAAAATATGGACTCAATATCTCCCGAAAGAATCTACATAAGGCTACGTGCAACATGCGCCTTTGGCAAACAATCTCTAGTTCTTCGTTGCTACCGACCGACCACGTCGCATTGAGTTGGGCTCCAACAGGCTCATCCATGTTCCTAGGAAGCATGTTGAGGTTGTTGTTCCCGACCTCCCTATGTTCCACAGGTTTCTTCTTCTTGCAACGCATGCCAATGTATGACAATAAGCATCAAGTTCCGTCCACGAGAACAACCTGTTGCAATGCGTCATCAGAACTGAAGTTCACATGTGGTTTACATCCTCTGCTCGAAGGACGACGAACACTAATTGGTGAGACTGATGAATGGGAGTTGGGCAGTACATAATCTCGGTACCTCCCAGTCCTACGAATCTGCTATATAGTATATGACCCCGACCACGCTGCAAAATTTGTTTACCTAGCACTGTATACGTAATGGATATCATCATCTGCCTACAGTCTTGGGTGACTACTAGCAAGCCCAGGTTCTGTTCTCACGGTTTTATATATGGTTAGAAGACCATATCTTCAGCTGAAACACTTATTGCTAGCACCATATCTTGGGGATGGCAGTAATGCTTCCGTCAGCTCGAACATGGGTTTCCCACCTCATTATATTACTCAGCACTAGGCAAGCCTCAGTCAAAATTCATATCAACTGTGTGTACTTCGAAAGTACATCACGACGTGCTATACCACCTCTAGAATTGTTAATTTACTCTCATTCTCGGAGATGGGCACCTGGATTCAAGTTGTTCATACTAAATCCAAAAAATAAATTAAACAGCTAACGCAACACTATTGCAATTTGTCCATACTGCTTTAATCTTTCTTTTATCATAATCAAGGCTAAACTGAACTGGCCGTCATCTAGTAACAAATGTAATCACATAGCATTAGATCCACCACCGTTTAACATGATTTTTTTTCTTGAAGAGGAAAATACAAAAAAGTTTTGAAGTGGCCCTATGGCATGATTAAACACTCTCGGTCAATCGTGGAAACGCCCTAGCCCACTGCTACAAACACCTTTGTGCATGTCTACTTTAGAAAAACAGTTGGATCAAGAATAACCACCGGTTTGAAACATAAGCCGTCCCTTGCCTTCCACAAGGCCCATATTATTGCTGTCACTCAGACCACAATTGTAAAACCCAGTCAGTCACAAACAGTCAGTTACCAAGCAAGTCAATACAGTTCTCGTTTCAAAAGTAAGTCGTTATAGTTTCATTGACCATTCCATGCTTAATTAGCCAATGTATACGCGACAAATTATCAATATTAAATCCAGCATTACAATAGTCATTCTGTTCCTTCTGGGCACTTCCTAACAAGATCATCACCAAGCATTCATAGATAACTCCGTACTGTATGGAAGGCTGAAAGTTATATACGGATGATAACATGGACAGGTAACTTCATATATTGATATACCCCCGATAAATATACATTTTATATATCCCTCATCTTACAGTTTAATCTACACCTTACATTTACATCCCCCATTAAGGCGGCATGACACTAGCCAGAAGCCCAGAAATCTACATATTTATCACCCTCTCCCACCTAGACTTATCTCCCGACTGACAAAAATGATGGTAGTGATTTTGTGCCTATTATTTCCACCAACAAATATACACACTGACGATTTACTTTTCCAGCTCTAGTGAGTTATGATGTTTCGTTTCAGAAATTAGTACCACTGATTTGCCTCCGCATAAGTTACTAATTATATTTCTCATAATCCTCCTTTGCCTTGTCAACGTTCACCTTGAGTTCCATATACTTCTGCAGTGAAGCATCCGAGAAATCAGCAAGTGTCCCTAGGAATGTCTCCAAGCTTGACTGTAAATCCGTAGGAGGAACATTTCTATGGTTTGCCCCCATTTCATCGTTCCACCCTCCATTGTGGGGTACTGAGAAGGTGGACCTTGAAGCACCGCGCCTCTTCTCTTGGCGAGGCACACAATGGTTTATATCTGCAACCAGACCTTTAATTGCTTTTTCCAAGTCATCGGTTGGCAAATTTTCCAATAACTTAATCCACTGGTCACAGATTGTAAATATGGGGGCAACAGCATAATCTGTTATCTGAAAATCGGTATCCTTCTTCTTTCTGGATTTCTTCTTCTTTCTTAGTGATTTCACACACTTGAGTAACCATGAATGTAGGCTGTTCAAGTAAGATCTGTGTGATCCTATCCACCTCTGGAAGTTTGAACATAGAGTGTTCAGTTCAACCTGAAGGAGAAGAGTTGCTTGGAACTGTGATTCTGTCCGAACTAAGATTTTCATATTGCCACTGTTGGATACTAGCTTAATAATGTCGTGTTGATGCCGGTGACACTCGAGCATTGTTGCCCACATGCGAGTTAAGCTGCAAAGAATGTGAATATTTCATCCAACAGCAAATACTAAAACTAAGCTCATTCCACAAAGTGTCTAATGAGTTGCAGCATGTATGTATTGTACAAACTGAATGGAGAACCAATACCTTCCAATTAATTCTTCAAGCTGCGGTTGAAGCTCTTTGTCCCTTAGATCCTCTATGTTTTTAGAAACCATGTCAATTCTCTGAATGGCCACCAAAATTCTGGAGTACAAATCCTTCACAGCAGCACGGGTTTTATCAATACTCAATTGATTTTCTCCTCTTGATTCCTGGTGTCTCAGGTGCCTACATTTCTCATCATACTGCCTGCAAATTGTACCACTAGCCTGCAAGCGACATGAAGGTTAGCATATAAAGAAAAATTCATATTGCAGAAATACAAGGAGAGCTATCATTTACAGAATTAAGGCAAAAGACATTGAGGCGTCAACCAATTGACATACTTAAGGTAAAAAGACAGAGAGGTGTAATTTATTCAGAGATATTAGTACAAATAGTTCAAGCCCGGAAAACAGGAACATCACAAACTTCTTAATGAAAATTTATATACTGCAGAGTTTGTTAACAGTATAATACTTTACTAATTTAAGTAGATCACTATAGCTGATAAGCAGGAATGGACACTGCGCCACGGATATTATAGCTGTGGTGCTGTAGAGGACTAAAGGGGCACTAAGGCCTGCTACAGGATTCAGCATGCAGATGGACACAGACGTCCGCGAGTCTGTTTATCTGCGTCCATGAAAATTGTATAATCAACGTTGCGGACAGGCTACATAAGTTGTACAGACTTGATGGACACGGCCCGGTCAGCCTGCTATGCATGTTTATCCTGCGAAGGAAAAAAAAAGGTAGCTCCTAGCAAAGAAACAGAGAACCTCCAGTGGATAGGGCACGCTGCCCGCCGTTCGCCACGGCTGGGCTGGCGTCCTGTTCGCCTGTCACCTCCACCCGGCCTGCGCCCAGATCGTCGCTGCCCTCCATCCAGCTGACCCGCTCATCCCAGTGCCTCCCTCTACGCCTGCATCATCCCAGCTGTCTCGCCGTCGCCGCGTGCGGATTAATGGTGGTGGAGGAGAAGCATCCGGCAGACAAGGAGGACAAGAACTCGGCAGGGGAGGAGTACAAAATCCAGCAGGACAGGTCTGATTTCTTTGATCCTTCTCTTCCGGTCTTCCCCATCGATCGATGGAGGAGGACAAGAACTGGTTAGCACCAGACAGCCTTCTGTCTTCTGAGTCAATCATGATGGAGGATTCCATCCATCCATGTATCACATCCTGAGCAGCTCCTGATCAAAGAGACTTCAGCTAGCTGCTCCTGATAGCATGTTGCTTAAGTGGAACATGATTAGACGAATCTGTATTGGTCCATTACGTTAGTTGTACTTACAGACATGAGTAGCACAGAGAAGTGACTGGGATGTGTGAATGTCTCCCTGTAGGCTGTAGCTCTTATTTTAGATCATGAGTCATGACATTCCTCTGTGGTTCCATCAATGCTATGCCTATACTTCGGAATAAAACCGACACGATGCTCTTAACACAGCTTAACTTAGATATGGTATTCTTCTTCCATCCTCTGCATGGTTATCATTTCTATTTGATATGTGTAAAACTTGTGTGTTGTTTGGGCATGAATCTGCAAAGTTTGGTGCATTTTTTAGATCCTCTGATTCGGTTGTATGGGTGGACAAGTTCCTCAGTTTATTTTTGTAGACATGCGGAGAACATCAATTACACAACTGACTTGTTTCACTCGAACCTGTAGTTGTTTATTGCATTGAGCGCAGTTTCTAAGATGGTGTTCTTGTTCTCATGTCTGAATCTTGACATCTTTCTCCCTTCCATCACAGTTTCTGAGCGAGGGAGGCGACATCCACAAGTAGTAGCCATGTCCTTCCTCGTTGGAGCTGAAGTTTTTTTAGATAAAAGGCACGCAAGTGCCCAACTTTGAATTAACAAAGCCACCAACGGCGAAAACGATACAAAACTAGAGATGACACTGTTTGCAAGCCAAAACTAGAGATGGCTGCTACTGCTGGTGGTGCTTGATTTTTGAAGGGGGAAACCTTCATGAGAAACTAATGTGCGCTTTGGTAAGCACAAGTTAAGTTCTGGGATGTGTGCAAACGTGCAACTACAGCTACTTATATTTGAACCTTAATTTAATGTGTGCGAATTCAGTGCTGGAAATGTCAGGCCACCTTGGCTACTTAATATTTGAACTATGCAGTATCTTTTTGTTTTAAAATAAAATCTGGCCTCTTTAAAACAATTATGTGCCATATAAATCAAGACCGTCTAAGTATCTGCTCATGTGTGCCCATGTATCTGACTTATGTATCTGAAAAATCAGGGGAGAAGAGCAAGAATCAGGTGGTGAAGATATGTGCAGATCTGATCCTTCTCTTCCCTCCACCGCTGCGATGTTGTAACCTGAATACTTGATTCAGTGTTGATAGGACGAAAAATCCGGAAACCGGCAGGCGAGGGTGGTGATGCCCAAATTAGGAAGAATTGGTCCGATGAAGCTGGCGGCGGATGATCGCAGGCTGATCGGAAGAATCGATAGGATGGAGACCACTAGGATCACCATCTAACTCCTTTATTCGAGTCCCATGAACGGCGGGAGTCGTGCACGAAGCACATTGATCCCCGCCACCGCTGCAGTTCACTGGCACCTACCCAGCGCTGCCGACACAGCTGGCACCAGCACCAGCGCCTCGAACGGCCGGCGTCTTCAGACGGCAGCGGAAGAGACTAGGGAGAAGGTCGCAGGGCAGCGGCTAGTGGTCTATGTTAGTTCTCTCTGCTCATCTATTTTTAGAAGTTGGTCGAATTGCTACTGCTCTGCTCATTTACCAATTCATATTTTGTAGCTGGATCAAAGAAGAAGAATCTTGGTGACCAACGAAGTTGATGATTAGTGTAGCTTGATGAAAGAAGCTGTGTTTAAAGAAGCTGATTAATGATTATTAGTGTAGGTTGCATGTAGGCAGTAGCTACAGTACAATGAATTATGTTATGATTAGTACAATTATGTATTTGAACAACTGTACCAAGTAAAATTAAGCTACTCCCTACTGGAGTACTAGTTTGTATTTGATATGAAGATAATCGGAAGAGTTTGTTTAATTTCGTTATAGTCTGTGCCAGTGTATGTACACACTGAAGTATAAATTCTTCTCGGAATCATTTTGTGTATATAAGATAGACAGTACTAATGTATAGACGCTGTTGATCAAAGAAGCTGCACATACAAGCTACGAAGCTATGCTAGTGTGCATCGGCATAAACGGCTTAGTCAGCAGACACAATGGACTCCGCTGACATGTCCGCCTACATCCTGATACAGGATGCTATAGCTACTATAGCATATCATGTGTACCAACGTTCAATACAAATATATTTCACGATACTTTATGATCAACATGTTGCATATTTTGTTCATCTTCCTTGTGAATCAATACTCCACGGCTTGAGATAACATCATTGAATAGTTCCGATGCAATATGCACTATATTATTTCACAATTGTCTAATTAACTTCCTACTTCTTCAACTATATGGCTGCTATCTTCTATCCACTATATAAGTACCTCATGCTAAACTCCTGCTACATGATATTTAAAACATTGGCTAGAACAGATCACGAAACTCGTAAAAAGGACTGTCCAAAATAAGTTTTTACCTTAACTTCATCATAGAGCTTTCTCTCCCATGCATACAATCTATCTAGTGTGGAAGCGTGACTGCCGGAATTCATGTATACACCACTGAAGATATTTCCAGTGAGACCATCAACATCAACTTTTGATGCTGGCCCAAGAGGATTTCTAGATGATGAAGAGTGTGAGGACACTGATCTATGCCAGGTAAGATACTTCACTTCAGCCTCAGGAGGAGCTGCATAAAACACAAGACATTTGTCTGTCATGATTAGAGGAAATGGTAGGGCTACCATTTACAAAACAAGATACCATGTGAAATAATGAAGACTCTTTTTAGAGGAATTTCAAAAATTTGCTCATTTTCTCATCAAGAATAAAAAACCCTGGTCACATAAAATGTAGACGATGCCCATTTATTTGAACTTTTTTCACTTCCACCAATCATACATACCAAAGTATATATGGCATTTTTATAGTTATACTGACATGTAAGGAACAACGGAATCAATATTCAAACTCTATATAGGAGATTGAAAAGTAAACAATATGCAAATGATATCATATGAGTATATGACGCAAAAAATGATTCACAATAACTTGAATTGTGTATTGGAGAATGGAAGAAAGCTGTCAATAAGTGTTAAAAATCGTACGCTGAGGAACAGGAACTTCTTCCCTGCAGCAAGCAAAGAGTGTTGCAAAAAAGCCTGATGCCTTCAATCCATATGCTGCATCATAATTACTTTAAGTTAACACAAGATATACGTCATAACTAAACAAGAAAACGAAGGAATGAGAAACAATAATGGTCACAAACACAAGTAGTTTTGATGTAACCACAACATGATTTCTGAATATTTATTTTGCAGGGAACATGATTTCTGCATGATTGCATCCAAAACTTTCTAAAAAAAATTAACCAAAGCTACAACCAAATATTACAGAGAAGTAATCTGAACTCATTGAGTTCTAACCTTTTTCTTCGGGCAGCAAAGGGCGGAAATTGACTTTATCGGCTTCAAGCATCCTTGGGACTTCTTTTCCACAATCAGATGCCTTGATAAATAAGATTTCAACCTCTTTCATGGATGTATACAAGTCTTTCACCCCATTTCTAACATCACGAAAAGGTTCCTTGGTTTTCCCGTTCATAGGAAAAGCAGCAACTGAAGATGACGCTTCTTTCACAGGGCTTGTCACGGGGCTTTCATCAGTTTCATACATGCTAATGTCAAGTACCCTGTTGTCAATTTTTGGCTCCTCCGTTTTAGAATCAATATTTTCCAGCGCAACCTTTTCTGAAGCAAGATGCGCAGGTGACTGATTTGTTACAGTATTTTCAACAGGTGTATGAAGCGCAACCTTTTCCGAAGAAAGATGTGCAGGTGACTGATTTGTTACAGTATTTTCAACAGGTGTATGGAGTAAAACCTTTTCTGAAGCACGATGTGCAGGTGACTGATTTGTTACAGTATTTTCAACAGGTGTATGCAGCGCAACCTTTTCTGAAGCACGATGTGCAGGTGACTGATTTGTAACAGTATTTTCAACAGGTGTATCATTGCGATTCGCGAACATCCGCACTAGAGGTTCAGATGATGGGTTCTCAAAATCATCTTCTGACTCTTCAAAATCATCCTCCCTTCCACTGGTAGTAGATTTGTCTCCGTCTTTGACATCTGGAGTTTTCTCCTGTTGTGAGCGCTTAATATCACCATCATGAGCATGAAACTTCTCCAATTCCTCCTCAAGCTCTGGAATTCCTTCCTTCTCGCGAAGCAGCCTAATATCATCAGCATTTTCAAAATCATGACCAGATTCCTTCTCATCATGAAATGATAACTGGCTATCAACAGGTTGAAAAAGGCCAAAGTAGTCCCATGGTGGTGTCCCTGGAGGAGCTTCAAATGTGGAACTATCATCCAGATCCTGTACAGATTGTATGGGAATCGAAGATGAGGTCTGCAGAGTTGCCATCACAGGAACAGGCACCTTCTCCTCGACAGTCCTCACTTGGTTCCTCCCAGCTTTCATGCGATTGATATGAAAACGTCCTGAAGATAAAGGGGAAGGAGCTGGGGAGAAAGAGTCACTAGCCTGATGTGACACAGATGGTGATAGGTTCACCGATCTATGTCTAACAGCAGGAGGCTCTGGTGTTGCAGATGTTGATGTGTAGAGCGAAGAATCTGTTGGCACATCAGGTTCCACAAATTTCCTCAGAGCAAATCCTGTGTGCCTCAGTGATTGAATATAAGCAAAGTGAGCAGCTGCAAGTGCACATCTTCCATCAAGTGCTTCTCTCACATAACGTTTCCTTTCCTGGCACAAGACAAGGGCCTTGTCATCTTCATTCTTTGCTCGTGTAGACGCCATCTTAATGTGTACCACTCTCAGTACCGAACGAAATTTACAACGACATGCAAAGTCGCGGCCATGAACTGCAGGCCAAAGCTAGCAGTGAAGCGAGAACAGTTTAAAAAATCCCAGACAGTGTAACTCTGAACCTGCATTTCCATATATCGAAGAAATTGCGATTAGATATAATAACATCCTAAAGTTACTTAACTGGCAAGGAAGAAAGACAGCCTGATGTTCCATGAGCAATTCTGCATACCATTAGAATTCTATTGAGAAGATAACAGAAACTGGGATCATCACTGTATATACACAACTTGTAAAAAGAACTCGACTCGGTATGGGTAGCAGTTTGGGTAACACCAGACAAATTCAATTCCGCTAAAACTAGCGTTCTCAAATCAGTCCCAAAGTTTTAGCTCTCTCAGCAAGCACTAAGGAGGGTGAAAAAGAAATAAGGAAACTGAAAGTCACAAGCTGGAAACAAAACCAGCAACAGGATCTTGAATTACAGAGAAAACTGCCTCCCTAGTCCATAAAGATATACGATGAAAGGTCCTACATAAGCATTTAGAAGGAACACACAACTGAAGATGACCAACTCCATTAAACCGACCAAGCAGGTTGCCTATGTGATTTTCCTCAATAGAACAAATACAAAAATACCTCGATTGTCTCACAGAAAGCATATAAAAAAAACAGTAATCCATCACATAAATCCGTTGAACAAAGTATCCCCGCTCGATTTTGGAGAAGCCACCATGTGGGGCAGCAAACTGGGCCTTGGGGGATTCTCAGACAGCACGAGACCGATCTCAATGACTAGTTTAATTCCAGGAACGTCCAAGTTATTATCTAGTGGAATGAGCAGGTATAACCAACCTACCGCTGAAACCAACTCTCTTGGACCAACTAAACGAGCTCCAACTGGACCACGGAGCAATAAAGAACCCGCACTGGAGAAAGAAAAGCTTGAGCTACAGTGTACCAATCAGGCCAGGAAAAAGAAGTAAAATTTAACTCAGTTGGCCCATTGCCACCAGGCAATTCACAGACGAATCACCACGGCAGAACCATCCATCCACAGTATTCCATCAACACCTAGCTAAGCTAGTACACCCTGACTCGGAAGAGGTGGAAGAAGTGATCTTCTCGCGCGTACTAAAAACGCAAACAGAAGAGAATTACAGAACCCCCTACGGGAACAGTAAATATCCAAGTTTTGGCCTCGCGGCGACCATGGAGAGCACGGGCAGCACCCAATTCGCCCACCCCGCGCCGGCGGCACCGCAATTGGACTAATAATCAACGCGGAGCAACCGCCAAGAGGAATCCTAGCTAGGAGGAGTGCTGGAGATGATCACCTTGGGTGGGCCGGGAAGAGGCGGCGGTCGGCGCGGGATCTCGGCCGCGTTGGCGCAGGGCTCCGGCGGAGGAGCTCGGCGTCCAGTGGGGAGGAGGAGGAGAGAAGGCTGGAAGATGATGAGCAGGAGGTGGGAGGGGCGGTGGCAGCAGATGGGCGAGATGCGTCTGTCTGTATGCGCGTGTATGCCGGCGCGCTCTACAGGTATGTATCCGTGTCGCTGCGCGTGGGGTCACTGGCGGGCTGGGTAGCATGAGGCGTGTGCCCGTAGCCTGGCGGGGTTGTGAAGAGGGATGGAGCCGAAAGGCGGAAGGAAGGGGCTGGCACTTGTCTTGTTTTCCACGGAGGATTTTGGTCGTTTCCAAGAAGGTATTGGATTGGTGGGCATTTCCATTACCACCGCATTAGCGCGCGATCTGTCCCACCGTGTTTACGTCCAGGCCGTACTCGTGCGCATACCGCCGTCACATGCATGCTCCCTTGCTTGTGTGAGTACCACGTACTTTCACCTTTTTTGGGGGTTAGAAACCTACTTAGAGCATCATTAGTAATACCACTAAACCTTCAAATCCTAAAAAATAACCGTGTTTTTACAGTTTTCGACCGAAAAAAGACGTAAACAGAACCCATTAATCCTCGAACCCTCAAAATTTTTAAGGGCCGAATCCCTACTCCTCCTCCCAACCTGTACATGTGAGGGTTGGAGAGACCCAATCCCTTCAACCTCTATTCCTCCTCCCAACATATACACTCATCCACGCAGGCACATCCTTTCTTTGCAAGAACATCTTAGAGAGACAGAGTTTAAAAAATTGAACCGGCGGATTTTAAGATTTACGAATTACCACCACAAGCATCTCACTATCGATGGGAGCGTCATCTCCTACTAAAAGAAAAGTACTTTACATTTATGAGACACCAAAGTGTCAAACCTAGGGTTGAAACTCTTATGGTCTATGAGCTAGGACGTCAGTGCCCTCCTAACCATTCAATTACGTGCTAGTTCTTCACCTAGCTAGTGTCACCTTAGTAGGAGTACTGTAAACGAGAGAGGCTAAATGGAGATGGAACTACGTACATGTAGCTCGGTATCCATTCTGAGCGTCCGTACTATAAACATGTTATCGTATACTACCTTCGTTCCAATGAATAAAGCTTATTTATTTTAAAATATCAAACCATGTAGAGTTTGACCAAGTTCTTACAAAAGAATCATCAACATGCAAGATATTAAATTAATATCATTAAATATATCATGAAATATATTTTCGTATATAGAGAGAATATCATATTTGTTGATAGATTTTTCTAAAACTTTGATCAAATTTTACTTGTCTTGACTTTAAAACAAAATATAAGCCTTATTCGTTGAAACGGATGGAGTGATACTATATTACAAGTACCATAGTGCATCTAACAACAAAAGGTTAGTAATAAGTACTCCTATTTTTATAAATTATGTTGGTTAAATTGACGATCTAGGCCTACTAACACGCCCTATACAACTGAACTGAGGGAGTACTTATCTCTGATTTATTACAACACTATATTGGTTGTCGTTGATCTAGTTTTACCAAATCAGTGACAACTAATATGAAACGGAGAAAGTAAATCATAATAACAACTTGGTGTTGCGATTCAACAAATAAATAACTCAGGTGGCACTATGATATTGGCGTACGATGTCGTGCAATGTGAAAGTAGTAGTAACCAAATGCACTCGCTAATGCCATGTGAGATGCCTAAGATAGGTTGCAATGTGTACTATCATATACTGGTATTATGCATATAATACTATTATATGATATTATCTCTAAAATGCACGAAGTGTCATATTCTCATTACATTTATTAACTTGTAGAATATCAATGCAAAACAGTTACAATATCTATTCGATATTAAAAAAAATTACTTCTACGTGCTATGATATGGTATCTACCTATGATACTATTATCCTCTCTCTCATATTTAATTACACTTCCACATTAACTTTTCTGCATTTATGAAATAAACGATACTACCTATGATAATTTCATTGTGGTAGTCTAACTAAAGAAGGCATGTGTGGCGCAGGAAGCCGATGTGATGTTTAATCGACTGGATTCAATGAAGAGGTTTTGATGTCTCGAACAGTGATTCTTGCTTTTCTACGGAGAGTGAGCATGTCATATAAGAATGGGTAGGACTTCAAGCGGCCGTTTTGTGACGCTTGATCACTGTGGTGAATTCTTGAAGAAAAAAACATGTTTTGGTATGAAAAATGTGACTTATCCTCTAGTGAGTGTACCTAGTAACATGACGCGCATACACCGTATCCTTTTCTAAATACGTTGGTACGGGGTCAACCGTCTAGCATTCATTGGTTGAGCCCATTTGTGTTTGTATGCATTTTTTATCATGGTGTCACTTGGCATTTCTAGCCTTTTCATGTGGTCCATTGTTCCATAATTTTTGTATTTCAGAATTAAACTAAAACCACGATAAAAGTTATGGAATGGAAGAAATACTCTACTCTTATTAACATGCGAAAATGTCTTTCATGATTGCTACAATCATCCCACTCGTGAGTAGGTTTATCCATGGTCCAACCAATCAAAATTATACCATCTCCTTTTCTAGATAAGTTGTTCTGGAATCAATTGTCTTGCATTTATTGGTTGAACCCAACCCTCTAAAATGCCATGATCCGGTTAGGGCTATATAATGCAATATATGTGCACGTGAATTCCCTTCTTAAAGGTAATTCCCTTCTTAAAGGCCTTTCATAAAAGGGTTAATTATTGGTTTGCCACTACAGCCCGCGCATGACTCAGTTTTGCCACTAGAGCAGAATGGTGCTCAGTTTTGCCACCGCTTCTGGCGCAGCTGCTCTGTCGAGGCCAAACGGCCAGGCTTCAAACGTTTCCATCTCTTGCCGTTGCCGAAAGTGGGGCCGGATCTTACGGGTAGGACCGCGCAATGACAAATAGGTGAAGACCGAACTACCCCTGCTCCCGCCACACGCAACACACCGATCTGCTGCACCCACCACCATCCGCGCCCCTGCCGGCACCACCTGCGCCGCCACGACTCGCGACGCCACCACCCGCGCCGCCGCGCGGCCGTCCCGCGTGGACACCTTCTCCACCGCCTCCGGGAGCACCCGCTGCGCCCCCACCCCCTTGCGACGTAGTCGCTCGTTCCGCTCACTGCGCCCTCCACCTGCTCGACGCAATGGCTAGTGGCGGCGACGACCTTGGCGAGGCAGGCGTGGGGCCGGAGACCCGCCGCGTCCACGACCCGGGTTCCCGAGGGGTAAGCCTTGTTCCTATTGAGCTTTCTTGTGTAGTGCAATAGTCGATTTGACATGGAGTGCTCATTGCGTTTGATTTTGCTTTTGGTGTGCTCATTGCCTCTCTGTTTTTGGTTGATTAGGATGGAATTGCGGTTTGCTTTCTTGGTGAACATTAGAAGGGAGCGATTCATTGTGGATGCAAAGGATCAAAAGAAATTCCAAGGAGGGTTTGATTATCGGTTGCCAATGGATTGTAATTGGAGTTTTAGACAATTTGGCGAGGTAATTTGCGGCCCATATCCTTGGGGTATACATGATGAAGTGGAATTCAAATACTACGATGGGGGAATTGATTGGGTGAAAGTTAGTAATGATGAAGAGCTCGCTACCATGTTTGCTAAGCATAAGGAGAAAGAGCAATTTCATGTGAGGCTGCGAAATGATGTGGTTGTGCCGGCAGTTGGAACTTCTCGGACGATTCATGTCGTCGTAATGGCAGCTCTAGCCGGAACGGTTCGGTTAGGGGAGCTTCGGTTAGTGCACGGCGACGTGGTGGCTCGTCAAAGATGGGCACCGGCAAGTAGGGTCCCAAGAGAAGTGGAGCCTCGTATACATCGATGATGAAGAGAGGCTATATTCGATGTTGTGCAGAATTTACGACGGCCATGTCGGGCTGAAAACCGAGATGAGTGTGACAATGAGGCTTTTGTGATTGATGATGAGGAGGTTGAGGACGAAGACCTTCCAGCTATTGAATGGGACCCTGCAAACTCTCAGATGTAAGAAGGTACCATCTTTGCATCCATGAGTGAGTGTAGAAATGCACTTGTGACATACTGCATCAGGGCAGAGCGTACATTTGAAGTTGACAAGAGCGACAGAGTACGTTACAGAGTGCACTGTCCGACTAAAGATTGTCCATGGAGGATGCACGCGTCTAAAATACGAAATAGCATGAATGTTCAAGTCAAAGTGAACCCTTTTAGGCACACATGCCTGGAATCAACCCTGAGGAAGGAAACAATCAGTAGAGCCAAGTCAAGATGGGTGGCTGAAGAAGTAAAACGGTGGGTGACAGAAGACCATCAAGTGGGTACAAAGGAGTTGCGAAGAAGCTCAAAGAAAAGTTCAAGATAGAGGTACCATACATGAGGGTTTTCAATGGAAAACAACATGCTATGGATTCTATTTATGGTAATTGGCAGGAAAGTTTTAAACTCGTTGTATTCATTTAAGGGTGAAGTGGAGAAGACCAGCCCAGGTAGTATTGTAGATATTGATCACCACACCGTGGAGTACACGTTGAGGGGAATGACAATGACCAAAGAGTGCTTTAGAAGGGTTTTTGTTTGCTTTGAGGCTTGTGATACGTCTCCGACGTATCGATAATTTCTTATGTTCTATGCCATATTATTGATGATACCTACATGTTTTATGCACACTTTATGTCATATTCGTGCATTTTCTGGAACTAACCTATTAACAAGATGCCGAAGTGCCGGTTCTCGTTTTCTGCTTGTTTTTGGTTTCAGAAATCCTAGTAACGAAATATTCTCGGAATTGGACGAAACGAAGACCCAGGGGCCTATTTTTCCACGGAGCTTCCAGAAGACCGAAGAACATACGAAGTGGGGCCACGAGGTGGCGACACCACATGGCGGCGCGGCCTAAGGGGGGCCCGCGCCGCCCTATGATGTGGGCCCCTCGTCAGGCCCCCGACTCTGCCCTTCCGCCTACTTAAAGCCTCCGTCGCGAAACCCCTGATGCGAAAAACCACGATACGGAAAACCTTACTGAGACGCCGCCGCCGCCGATCCCATCTCGGGGGATCCTCGGAGATCTCCTCCGGCACCCTGCCGGAGAGGGATTCATCTCCCGGAGGACTCTACACCGCCATGGTCGCCTCCGGAGGGATGAGTGAGTAGTTCACCCCTGGACTATGGGTCCATAGCGGTAGCTAGATGGGTGTCTTCTCCTCATTGTGCTTCATTGTTGGATCTTGTGAGCTGCCTAACATGATCAAGATCATCTATCCGTAATACTCTATGTTGTGTTTGTCGGGATCCGATGGATAGAGAATACCATGTCATGTTAATTATCAAGTTATTACATATGTGTTGTTTATGATCTTGCATGCTCTCCGTTACTAGTAGAGGCTGCGGCCAAGTTTTTGCTTTTAACTCCAAGAGGGAGTATTTATGCTCGATAGTGGGTTCATGCTCGCATTGACACCGGGACAGTGACAGAAAGTTCTAAGGTTGTGTTGTGTTGTTGCCACTAGGGATAAAACATTGGCGCTATGTCCGAGGATGTAGTTGTTGATTACATTACGCACCATACTTAATGCAATTGTCTATTGTTAGCAACTTAATACTGGAGGGGGTCGGATGATAACTCGAAGGTGGACTTTTTAGGCATAGATGCGGTTGGATGGCGGTCTATGTACTTTGTCGTAATGCCCAATTAAATCTCACTATACTTATCATGTCATGTATGTGCATTGTTATGCCCTCTCTATTTGTCAATTGCCCGACCGTAATTTGTTCACCCAACATGCTTTTATCTTATGGGAGAGACACCTCTAGTGAGCTGTGGACCCCGGTCCATTCTTTAATACTGAAATACAAATCTGTCTGCAATACTTGTTTTTACTATTTTCTCTCGCAAACAATCATCTTCCACACAATACGGTTAATCCTTTGTTACAGCAAGCCGGTGAGATTGACAACCTCACCTGTTTCGTTGGGGCTAAGTACTTTGGTTGTGTTGTGCGGGTTCCACGTTGGCGCCGGAATCTACGGTGTTGCGCCGCACTACATCCCGCCGCCATCAACCTTCAACGTGCTTCTTGGCTCCTCCTGGTTCGATAAACCTTGGTTTCTTTACGAGGGAAAACTTGCTGCTGTGCGCATCATACCTTCCTCTTGGGGTTGCCCAACGAACGTGTGAAATACACGCCATCAAGCTCTTTTTACGGCGCCGTTGCCGGGGAGATCAAGACACGCTGCAAGGGAGTCTCCACTTCTCAATCTCTTTACTTTGTTTTTGTCTTGCTTTATTTTATTTACTACTTTGTTTGCTGCATTATATCAAAACACAAAAAAAAATTAGTTGCTAGCTTTACCTTATTTACTGTCTTGTTTGCTATATCAAAAACACAAAAAAATTAGTTTACTTGCATTTACTTTATTTAGTTTGCTTTATTTATTGTCTTGCACTCCATATTAAAAATACAAAAAAAAATATTTAGTTACTTTTGTTACCATGTCTAGCTACGAACCTGTTACTTCTTCGCTCGAAGAATTAGTCTTCACTTTTAAACAAGGGGATGAGGAGAGTTTTAAGGATGCTTGGTCTAGAATTTTTACTTCTTATCGTAAAACTGAACCTCAAATGACTCTAAGTTTGCTCCTTAGTAATTTTTATCTTGGTCTTATGGTTTGCTATAGATATGCTTTGGATACTTTAGTGGGAGGAGATTTCCTCCATTGCAATGGGGATCAAGCTTTTAATGCCATAAAGAAGTTGGTTGCATCACATGATTCAGCTAATAACTTTGATTCAGACCCTCACTAGCATATATAGTAGATTAAACAATCTCGAGATAAGTACATCTCGCACTGGATGATAACTATTGCCACGTTCGTAATCGTCTTGAACAAGTTTTAGTGAACTCTAAACTTTCATTGTGGGATCCTACTGTTAAAATTGTTATCGGTGATCGAACTCTTCATGCCTACTTGTGATATTATGTATGAATTTTGCCTTATGCTCGAAAGCATTTATAAATCTTTGAAACTTTGGGGAGTCGATGAAGGAGGAGAAGAAATAACTCTCATTGATAACTCTATTATAATTCCTAAGGGAATAGCCGCAGGTGTGCATACAACCATTCTTGGAAGAACAATATCCATTGATTATCTTGTTATTGAAACAGGAAAAATCATACTCGGGAGATCCACTGTTGAAACTATTGGGAGCGAGTCATTGATGTGGGAGAAGGCACTCTGAAATTCACCTCTATACCGGGGGAAATCATATATTTCCTAAACCAAAGGGAAAGAAAGACAATAAGAAAGGTAAGGGTAAAGCCCAAGGTAAGGTTGACACACCGTCCCTTGATAATACTTGAGATACACTTTCTGCGCCTAGCTGAAAGGCGTTAAAGAAAAGCGCTTATGGGAGACAACCCATGTTTTTACTACAGTATTTTTGTTTTATATTTGTGTCTTGGAAGTTGTTTACTACTGTAGCAACCTTTCCTTATCTTAGTTTTATGTTTTGTTGTGCCAAGTAAAGTCTTTGATAGAAAAGTAAGTACTAGATTTGGATTACTGCGCAGTTCCAGATTTCTTTGCTTGTCACGAATCTGGGTCTATCTCCCTGTAGGTAGCTCAGAAAATTAAGCCAATTTACGAGCATGATCCTCAGATATGTACGCAACTTTCATTCAATTTGAGCATTTTCGTTTGAGCAAGTCTGGTGGCCTAATAAAATCTATCTTTACGGATTGTTCTGTTTTGACAGATTCTGTCTTTTATTTCGCATTGCCTCTTTTGCTATGTTGGATGAATTTCTTTGATCCATTAATGTCCAGTAGCTTTATGCAATGTCCAGAAGTGTTAAGAATGATTGTGTCACCTCCGAACATGTGAATTTTTATTATGCACTAACCCTCTAATGAGTTGTTTCGAGTTTGGTGTGGAGGAAGTTTTCAAGGATCAAGAGAGGAGTATGATGCAATATGATCAAGGAGAGTGAAAGCTCTAAGCTTGGGGATGCCCGGTGGTTCACCCCTGCATATTCTAAGAAGACTCAAGCGTCTAAGCTTGGTGATGCCCAAGGCATCCCCTTCTTCATCGACAACATTATCGAGTTCCTCCACTGAAACTATATTTTTATTCCGTCACATCTTATGTACTTTGCTTGGAGCGTCGGTTTATTTTTGTTTTTTGTTTTGTTTGAATAAAATGGATCCTAGCATTCACTTTATGGGAGAGAGACACGCTCCGCTGTAGCATATGGACAAATATGTCCTTAGGCTCTACTCATAGTATTCATGGCGAAGTTTCATCTTCGTTAAATTGTTATATGGTTGGAATTGGAAAATGATACATGTAGTAACTCTAAAATGTCTTGGATAATTTGATACTTGGCAATTGTTGTGCTCATGTTTAAGCTCTTGCATCATATACTTTGCACCCATTAATGAAGAAATACTTAGAGCTTGCTAATTTGGTTTGCATATTTGGTTTCTCTAGAGTCTAGATAACATCTAGTATTGAGTTTTGAACAACAAGGAAGACGGTATGGAGTCTTATAATGTTTACCATATGTCTTTTATGTGAGTTTTGCTGTACCGTTCATCCTTGTGTTTGTTTCAAATAACCTTGCTAGCCTAAACCTTGTATCGAGAGGGAATACTTCTCATGCATCCCAAATACTTGAGCCAACCACTATGCCATTTGTGTCCACCATACCTACCTACTACATGGTATTTATCCGCCATTCCAAAGTAAATTGCTTGAGTGCTACCTTTAAAATTCCATCATTCACCTTTGCGGTATATAGCTCATGGGACAAATAGCTTAAAAACTATTGTGGTATTGAATATGTACTTATGCACTTTATCTCTTATTAAGTTGCTTGTTGAGCGATAACCATGTTTACGGGGACGCCATCAACTATTCTTTGTTGGATATCATGTGAGTTGCTATGCATGTCCAGTCTTGTCCGAAGCAAGAGAGATCTACCACCTTCATGGTTGGAGCATGCATATTGTTAGAGAAGAACTTTGGGCCGCTAACTAAAGCCATGATTCATGGTGGAAGTTTCGGTTTGGACATATATCCTCAATCTCATATGAGAATAATAATTGTTGCCACATGCTTATGCATTAAAGAGGAGTCCATTATCTCGTTGTCCATGTTGTCCCGGTATGGATGTCTAAGTTGAGAATAATCAAAAGCGATAAATCCAAAATGCGAGCTTTCTCCTTAGACCTTTGTACAGGCGGCATGGAGGTACCCCATTGTGACACTTGGTCAGAACATGTGCATTGCAAAGATCCGGTAGTCCAAGTTAATTAGGACAAGGTGCGGGCACTATTAGTATACTATGCATGAGACTTGCAACTTGTAAGATATAATGTACATAACTCATATGCTTTATTACTACCGTTGACAAAATTGTTTCATGTTTTCAAAATAAAAGCTCTAGCACAAATATAGCAATCGATGCTTTCCTCTTTGAAGGACCATTCTTTTTACTTTTATGTTGAGTCAGTTCACCTATCTCTCTCCACCTCAAGAAGCAAACACTTGTGTGAATCTGTGCATTGATTCTTACATATTTGCATATTGTACTTGTTATATTACTCTATGTTGACAATTATCCATGAGATATACATGTTACAAGTTGAAAGCAACCGCTGAAACTTAATCTTCCTTTGTGTTGCTTCAATACCTTTACTTTGATTTATTGCTTTATGAGTTAACTCTTATGCAAGACTTATTAATACTTGTCTTGAAGTACTATTCATGAAAAGTCTTTGCTTTATGATTCACTTGTTTACTCATGTCATTACCATTGTTTTGATCACTTGCATCCACTACATATGTTTACAAATAGTATGATCAAGGTTATGATGGCATATCACTTCAGAAATTATCTTTGTTATCGTTTTACCTGCTCGGGACGAGCGAGAACTAAGCTTGGGGATGCTTGATACGTCTCCGACGTATCGATAATTTCTTATGTTCTATGCCATATTATTGATGATACCTACATGTTTTATGCACACTTTATGTCATATTCGTGCATTTTACGGAACTAACCTATTAACAAGATGCCGAAGTGCCGGTTCTCGTTTTACTGCTGTTTTTGGTTTCGAAATCCTAGTAACGAAATATTCTCGGAATTGGACGAAACGAAGACCCAGGGGCCTATTTTTCCACGGAGCTTCCAGAAGACCGAAGAACATACGAAGTGGGGCCACGAGGTGGCGACACCACATGGCGGCGCGGCCTAAGGGGGGCCCGCGCCGCCCTATGGTGTGTGATACGTCTCCAACGTATCGATAATTTCTTGTGTTCCATGCCACATTATTGATGTTATCTACATGTTTTATGCACACTTTATGTCATATTCGTGCATTTTCTGGAACTAACCTATTAACAAGATGCCGAAGTGCCAATTCTTTGTTTTCTGCTGTTTTTGGTTTCAGAAATCCTAGTAAAGAAATATTCTCGGAATTGGACGAAATAAAAGCCCAGAGGCCTATTTTCTCACGAAGCTTCCAGAAGACCGAAGACGAAAGGAAGTGCGGCCACAGGGGAGCCAAACCCTAGGGCGGCGCGGCCCCCCCTTGGCCGCGCCGCCTCGTCATCTGGGGCCCTGTGCCCCCTCTCGACTTTCCCTTCCGCCTATTTAAAGCCTCCGTGACGAAACTTCCCGGTACCGAGAGCCACGATACGGAAAACATTGCGAGACGTCGTCACCGCCGATCCCATCTCGGGGGATCACTGGAGATCGCCTCGGCACCCTGCCGGAGAGGGGAATCATCTCCCGGAGGACTCTACACCGCCATGGTCGCCTCCGGAGTGATGAGTGAGTAGTCTACCCCTGGACTATGGATCCATAGCAGTAGCTAGATGGTTGTCTTCTCCCCATTGTGCTATCATTGTCGGATCTTGTGAGCTGCCTAACATGATCAAGATCATCTATATGTAATTCTATATGTTGCGTTTGTTGGGATCCGATGAATAGAGAATACTTGTTATGTTGATTATCAAAGTTATGCTTATGTGTTGTTTATGATCTTGCATGCTCTCCGTTTCTAGTAGAGGCTACGGCCAAGTTTTTACTTTTAACTCCAAGAGGGAGTACTTATGCTCGATAGTGGGTTCATGCCGCATTGACACACAGGACGATGACGAGAAAGTTCTAAGGTTGTGTTGTCTTTGTTGCCACTAGGGATAAAACATTGATGCTATGTCTAAGGATGTAGTTGTTGATTACATTACGCACCATACTTAATGCAATTGTACTGTTGCTTGCAACTTAATGCTGGAGGGGTTCGGATGATAACTTCGAAGGTGGACTTTTTAGGCATAGATGCGGTTGGATGGCGGTCTATGTACTTTGTCGTAATGCCCAATTAAATCTCACTATACTCATCATGATATGTATATGCATTGTCATGCTCTCTTTATTTGTCAATTGCCCAACCGTAATTTGTTCACCCAACATGCTGTTCGTCTTATGGGAGAGACACCTCTAGTGAGCTGTGGACCCCGGTCCAATTCTCTTTCTTGAAATACAATCTACTGCAATACTTGTTTTCTTGTTTTCTCTGCAAACAACCATCTTCCACACAATACGGTTAATCCTTTGTTACAGCAAGCCGGTGAGATTGACAACCTCATCTGTTTCGTTGGGGCAAAGTACTTTGGTTGTGTTGTGCGGGTTCCACGTTGGCGCCGGAATCTGCGGTGTTGCGCCGCACTACATCCCGCCGCCATCAACCTTCAACGTGCTTCTTGGCTCCTCCTGGTTCGATAAACCTTGGTTTCTTTACGAGGGAAAACTTGCTGCTTGTGCTCATCATACCTTCCTCTTGGGGTTGCCCAACGAACGTGTGAAATACACGCCATCAAGCATATTTTCACGGCGCCGTTGCCGGGGAGATCAAGACACGCTGCAAGGGGAATCTCCACTTCTCAATCTCTTTACTTTGTTTTTGTCTTGCTTTATTTTATTTACTACTTTGTTTGCTGCATTATATCAAAATACAAAAAAATTAGTTGCTAGTTTTACTTTATTTGCTATCTTGTTTGCTATATCGAAAACACAAAAAAATTAGTTACTAGCATTTACTTTACTTATTTCATCATGTTTCCTTTTAATTTTACTACAAAGAACATACCGGTAGGACGTGGGTCTATAGTTGGGAGAAATAACATAGAAGAATTCTTCAACCATGTTAGTACAATTGAAAATTTTGAAGATAGACACTTGGTAGACCTTGCGCCTACTTATGAAATTGCTTCGCTGCGCATTTAGTTCGCTTGTTGGAAACCAAATTTGTTAATCTCAATCCTATAATCCAACATATGTTTTTCACACTTGGTGATATGGAAGAAGGGGAAAAGAAAGATTTTGTTTTAGAAACCCTTCTTAGAGAATTTGGTGGTCTAGCAAGAGAAGCTAGAAAGGTCTTTGCTAAATTTAATATGCTTGGTTCTCCTACTAATTTTGTTAGTCTCCTTGAAAAGATGGATATGGATAGAATAAGATACACTAATAATATTGATGATGGAGGGAGATCAAAGCACCAATACCATGCAAGCTCCTAGCTATGAATGATGCACTAGAAAATAATTATGCTTGGCTTGTTCCTGAAAATTTGTTTGATGAGAGTAGCACGCCTAAGACTAATGAAAAGGGAGATGCTAAAACTTATGTATCTAATATAATATGCCTGGTTGAGAAGAGCCCACACCCCGCTGTAGAAGTACCACCCTTTGATAATACTTGATACACACTTTTGCGCCTAGGCTGAAAGGCGTTAAAGAAAAGCGCTTATGGGAGACAACCCATGTTTTTACCTACAGTACTTTGTTTTTATTTTGTGTCTTGGAAGTTGTTTACTACTGTAGCAACCTCTCCTTATCTTAGTTTTGAGTTTTGTTGTGCCAAGTTAAGCCGTTGATAGAAAAGTAAGTACTAGATTTGGATTACTGCGCAGTTCCAGATTTCTTTGCTGTCACGAATCTGAGCCCACTGCCCTGCAGGAAGCTCATAAAATTATGCCAATTTACGTGCATGATCCTCAGATATGTACGCAACTTTCATTCAATTTGAGCATTTTCATTTGAGCAAGTCTGGTGCCATTTTAAAATTCGTCAATACGAACTGTTCTGTTTTGACAGATTCTGCATTGCCTCTTTCGCTATGTTGGATGAATTTCTTTGATCCACTAATGTCCAGTAGCATTATGCAATGTCCAGAAGTGTTAAGAATGATTGTTTCACCTCTGAATATGTCAATTTATATTGTGCACTAACCCTCTAATGAGTTGTTTCGAGTTTGGTGTGGAGGAAGTTTTCAAGGATCAAGAGAGGAGTATGATGCAATATGATCAAGGAGAGTGAAAGCTCTAAGCTTGGGGATGCCCCGGTGGTTCACCCCTGCATATATCAAGAAGACTCAAGCGTCTAAGCTTGGGGATGCCCAAGGCATCCCCTTCTTCATCGACAAATTATCGGGTTCCTCCCACGAAACTATATTTTTATTCGGCCACATCTTATGTGCTTTTTCTTGGAGCGTCGGTTTGTTTTTGTTTTTGTTTTGTTTGAATAAAATGGATCCTAACATTCACTTTATGGGAGAGATACACGCTCCGTTGTAGCATATGGACAAATATGTCCTTGGTTTCTACTCATAGTATTCATGGCGAAGTTTCTCCTTCGTTAAATTGTTATATGGTTGGAATTGGAAAATGATACTTGTAGTAATTGCTATAAATGTCTTGGGTAATGTGATACTTGGCAATTGTTGTGCTCATGTTTAAGCTCTTGCATCATATGCTTTGCACCTATTAATGAAGAAATACATAGAGCATGCTAAAATTTGGTTTGCATATTTGGTTTCTCTAAGGTCTAGATAATTTCTAGTATTGAGTTTGAACAACAAGGAAGACGGTGTAGAGTCTTATAATGTTTACAATATGTCTTTTATGTGAGTTTTGCTGCACCGGTTCATCCTTGTGTTTGTTTCAAATAAGCCTTGCTAGCCTAAACCTTGTATCGAGAGGGAATACTTCTCATGCATCCAAAATACTTGAGCCAACCACTATGCCATTTGTGTCCACCATATCTACCTATACTACATGGTATTTTCCCGCCATTCCAAAGTAAATTGCTTGAGTGCTACCTTTAAAAATCCATCATTCACCTTTGCAATATATAGCTCATGGGACAAAATAGCCTTAAAAACTATTGTGGTATTGAATATGTAATTATGCACTTTATCTCTTATTAAGTTGCTTGTTGTGCGATAACCATGTTTACTTGGGAACGCCATCAACTCATTGTTGAATTTCATGTGAGTTGCTATGCATGTTCGTCTTGTACGAAGTAAGGGCGATCTACACCGAGTTGAATGGTTTGAGCATGCATATCGTGAGAGAAGAACATTGGGCCGCTAACCAAAGCCATGATTCATGGTGGAAGTTTCGGTTTTGGACAAATATCCTCAAATCTCTAATGAGAAAAGAATTAATTGTTGTCAAATGCTTAAAGCATTAAAAGAGGAGTCCATTATCTGTTGTCTATGTTGTCCCGGTATGGATGTCTAAGTTGAGAATAATCAAAAGCGAGAAATCCAAATGCGAGCTTTCTCCTTAGACCTTTGTACAGGCGGCATAGAGGTACCCCTTTGTGAAACTTGGTTAAAGCATATGTATTGCGGTGATAATCCGGGTAGTCCAAGCTAATTAGGACAAGGTGCGGGCACTATTAGTACACTATGCATGAGGCTTGCAACTTATAAGATATAATTTACATGATGCATATGCTTTATTACTACCGTTGACAAAATTGTTTCATGTTTTCAAAATCAAAGCTCTAGCACAAATATAGCAATCGATGCTTTTCCTCTATGGAGGACCATTCTTTTACTTTCATTGTTGAGTCAGTTCACCTATTTCTCTCCATCTCAAGAAGCAAACACTTGTGTGAAGCTGTGCATTGATTCTTACATATTTGCATATTGCACTTATTATATTACTCTATGTTGACAATATCCATGAGATATACATGTTACAAGTTGAAAGCAACCGCTGAAACTTAATCTTCTTTTGTGTTGCTTCAATACCTTTACTTTGAATTATTGCTTTATGAGTTAACTCTTATGCAAGACTTATTGATGCTTGTCTTGAAGTGCTATTCATGAAAAGTCTTTGCTTTATGATTCACTTGTTTACTCATGTCATACACATTGTTTTGATCGCTGCATTCACTACATATGCTTTACAAATAGTATGACCAAGTTTATGATGGCATGTCACTCCATAAATTATCTTTGTTATCGTTTTACCTGCTCGGGACGAGAAGAACTAAGCTTGGGGATGCTGATACGTCTCCAACGTATCGATAATTTCTTGTGTTCCATGCCACATTATTGATGTTATCTACATGTTTTATGCACACTTTATGTCATATTCGTGCATTTTCTGGAACTAACCTATTAACAAGATGCCGAAGTGCCGATTCTTTGTTTTCTGCTGTTTTTGGTTTCGAAATCCTAGTAAAGAAATATTCTCGGAATTGGACGAAATAAAAGCCCGGAGGCCTATTTTCTCACGAAGCTTCCGGAAGACCGAAGACGAAAGGAAGTGGGGCCACGGGGAGCCAAACCCTAGGGCGGCGCGGCCCCCCCTTGGCCGCGCCGCCCCGTCATCTGGGGCCCCTGTGCCCCCTCTCGACTTGCCCTTCCGCCTACTTAAAGCCTCCGTGACGAAACTTCCGGTACCGAGAGCCACGATACGGAAAACATTGCCGAGACGCCGTCGCCGTCGATCCCATCTCGGGGGATCCCGGAGATCGCCTCCGGCACCTCGCTCGGAGAGGGGAATCATCTCCCGGAGGACTCTACACCGCCATGGTCGCCTCCGGAGTGATGAGTGAGTAGTCTACCCCTGGACTATGGGTCCATAGCAGTAGCTAGATGGTTGTCTTCTCCCCATTGTGCTATCATTGTCGGATCTTGTGAGCTGCCTAACATGATCAAGATCATCTATATGTAATTCTATATGTTGCGTTTGTTGGGATCCGATGAATAGAGAATACTTGTTATGTTGATTATCAAAGTTATGCTTATGTGTTGTTTATGATCTTGCATGCTCTCCGTTTCTAGTAGAGGCTACGGCCAAGTTTTTACTTTTAACTCCAAGAGGGAGTACTTATGCTCGATAGTGGGTTCATGCCACATTGACACACGGACGATGATGAGAAAGTTCTAAGGTTGTGTTGTCTTTGTTGCCACTAGGGATAAAACATTGATGCTATGTCTAAGGATGTAGTTGTTGATTACATTACGCACCATACTTAATGCAATTGTACGTTGCTTGCAACTTAATACTTGGAGGGGGTTCGGATGATAACCTGAAGGTGGACTTTTTAGGCATAGATGCAGTTGGATGGCGGTCTATGTACTTTGTCGTAATGCCCAATTAAATCTCACTATACTCATCATGATATGTATATGCATTGTCATGCTCTCTTTATTTGTCAATTGCCCAACTGTAATTTGTTCACCCAACATGCTTGTTCGTCTTATGGGAGAGACACCTCTAGTGAGCTGTGGACCCCGGTCCAATTCTCTTTCTTGAAATACAATCTCTCGCAATACTTGTTTTTACTTGTTTTCTCTACAAACAACCATCTTCCACACAATACGGTTAATCCTTTGTTACAGCAAGCCGGTGAGATTGACAACCTCACTTGTTTCGTTGGGGCAAAGTACTTTGGTTGTGTTGTGCGGGTTCCACGTTGGCGCGGAATCTCTGGTGTTGCGCCGCACTACATCCGCCGCCATCAACCTTCAACGTGCTTCTTGGCTCCTCCTGGTTCGATAAACCTTGGTTTCTTTACGAGGAAAAACTTGCTGCTTGTGCTCATCATACCTTCCTCTTGGGGTTGCCCAACGAACGTGTGAAATACACGCCATCGGTGTGGGCCCCTCGTCGGGCCCCGACTCTGCCCTTCCGCCTACTTAAAGCCTCCGTCGCGAAACCCCCGATGCGAAAAACCACGATACGGAAAACCTTACTCGAGACGCCGCCGCCGCCGATCCCATCTCGGGGGATCCTCGGAGATCTCCTCCGGCACCCCTGCCGGAGAGGGGATTCATCTCCCGGAGGACTCTACACCGCCATGGTCGCCTCCGGAGTGATGAGTGAGTAGTTCACCCCTGGACTATGGGTCCATAGCGGTAGCTAGATGGGTGTCTTCTCCTCATTGTGCTTCATTGTTGGATCTTGTGAGCTGCCTAACATGATCAAGATCATCTATCTGTAATACTCTATGTTGTGTTTATCGGGATCCGATGGATAGAGAATACCATGTCATGTTAATTATCAAGTTATTACATATGTGTTGTTTATGATCTTGCATGCTCTCCGTTACTAGTAGAGGCTCGGCCAAGTTTTTGCTTTTAACTCCAAGAGGGAGTATTTATGCTCGATAGTGGGTTCATGCCTGCATTGACACCGGGACGAGTGACGAAAGTTCTAAGGTTGTGTTGTCTTGTTGCCACTAGGGATAAAACATTGGCGCTATGTCCGAGGATGTAGTTGTTGATTACATTACGCACCATACTTAATGCAATTGTCTATTGTTAGCAACTTAATACCGGAGGGGGTTCGGATGATAACCTCGAAGGTGGACTTTTTAGGCATAGATGCGATTGGATGGCGGTCTATGTACTTTGTCGTAATGCCCAATTAAATCTCACTATACTTATCATGTCATGTATGTGCATTGTTATGCCCTCTCTATTTGTCAATTGCCCGACTGTAATTTGTTCACCCAACATGCTTTTATCTTATGGGAGAGACACCTCTAGTGAACTGTGGATCCCGGTCCATTCTTTAATACTGAAATACAAATCTGCTCGCAATACTTGTTTTTACTATTTTCTCTCGCAAACAATCATCTTCCACACAATACGGTTAATCCTTTGTTACAGACAAGCCGGTGAGATTGACAACCTCACTCGTTTCGTTGGGGCTAAGTACTTTGGTTGTGTTGTGCGGGTTCCACGTTGGCGCCGGAATCTCCGGTGTTGCGCCGCACTACATCCCGCCGCCATCAACCTTCAACGTGCTTCTTGGCTCCTCCTGGTTCGATAAACCTTGGTTTCTTTCTGAGGGAAAACTTGCTGCTGTGCGCATCATACCTTCCTCTTGGGGTTGCCCAACGAACGTGTGAAATACACGCCATCAGCTTGTCGCCGGGGTTTTTTGGAAGGCTGCAGGCCCTATTTGGCTATTGATGCTACTTTTCTCACAGGGAGGTTTAAAGGACAGTTAGTAGCAGCTTGTGCAGTTGATGGACACAAATTTGTATTTCCAGTTGCTTATGGCGTGATAGAGGCAGAGTCTGACGAGAGCTGGACTTGGTTTTTGCAGAATCTGCGCCGGGCTATTGCACATCCCAATGGGTTGGTAATTCATACAGATGCTTGCAAGGGTTTAGAAGTAGCCGTGGATAATGTGTTCCCTGGAGTAGAGCATAGGGAATGCATGCGTCACCTTGCTTGCAAATTTTGGGAAGAAATTCAAAGGAAAGGTGTATGCCGACAATTTATGGCCGACATCTTTGACTTGCGAGTGTGAAGAAGCACAACTATCACATGAGGCGGTTATACAAAAATGACAAAGTGAAGGAATACTTGGAAACACACCACTCCAAGTTATGGGCCGGAAGCCAATTCAGTGAAGTGAGCAAAGTTGACTATGTGCATAATAATCTTGCGAGTCTTTCAACTCAACGATCCGAAAACTAAAGGGTCTTTATTTGGCGGATTTGCTTGACAAGATAAGGGTAGAATACGTGTAGAAATTTCTTGTTCGAGCAGGAATAGCCGAGGCAAAATTCATGGGACACATTATAATCCCTTCCGTGATGAATGAATTGAAGCGAGAAAACAAGAGGCTTGGAAATGGACATGACTCGTTGCTCGGCCTACGACGGCAGAGGTATCATTTTTGGATAAAGAGAAGAGGGAATGGAGATATCCAAGTGGATTTAGAAGCTAGAACTTGCGGTTGTAGGCAATGGCGAGATAACTCGGGTTGCCATGCATTTATGCCTTGTTTTTCATCACTACTCCGTCAGGTCAAGCGAGGTAACATACAACGAGTATGTGCATGATTACTACTCTGTTGCAAAGTTCAAAGCCACATATGCACATGCCTTACCCGCTTTGGAGGGAAAACAACAATGGGATCCAGTGGACCCTGGTTTTAAGCTTTGCCCTCCGAGTTCCGAAGAGAGCGACGGGTAGACCGAGGAAAAGTAGAATAAGACCTCGCAGCGAAGGAGCTGGACTTGGACCGAGGAGACGTAAGTGCACAAGGTGTGGTGGGTCTGGTCATTTCGCTAAGTACTGTGATAACGCAGTTGATCCAGCGTTCGGAGAGTGTTTTGATGTTTCAAATGATGAGCAAAATGATGATCAAAATGAGGATGCAGTGGAGGCTACAAGTGATGATCCAATTGATGAGCCACAAAATGATCAAATTGATGATCCAATTGATGAGCCACAAAATGATCAAATTGATGATCCAATTGATGAGCCACAAAATGATCAAATTGATGATCCAATTGATGATCCGATTGATGAGCCACAAAATTATCAAAATGATGATCCAATTGATAATGGAAATGATGATCCAATTGAGGTGAAAATTGAGGCTCCAAATGTTGGTGTCCAACCTTCTGTGGTTGTGAGTTCTACTTGGTATGTAAATCTTTCCAATACTAGTGTACATTTATCACTTGACACAATCTTACCGCCCTTTGTTTTGTACAGACTCTGTTGTAGGTTCGAACAAAGTTGTGGCAATGAGCTACGAGGTAGTTAAGGTGCCGACAACCAAGAGGAGAAGAAAATAAGCAATGAGCACAAGGATCACAAGGAGCAAATTAGTGGCAAGAAGCGCAAGGACCAAGAAGAAGCCGCAACGCTTTGTAGATGATTGAGTGGGAACCAACTAAAGTTCATGAATAATGTTGTATTTGTGTTTGAATGCTGTTGGAATGATTAGAGTACATGTTTGAACTATGTTTGAATGATGTTGGAGTGATGAGATTACATGTTTTGAGGAACTCTGTAATATCCCAGGTTTAGAGGCAATAAAATGAGAGAACACCAAAGTGTGCATTGCATTCATGCATAGAAAATCCGGGGAATTTTCGCGCTTTCAAATAAAACTTACCACGATGAATCGAAGTTTCACTTGACTTGCTGGGATTGAAGTAGATCATCAAGTCAAGCGCTATAAACTTCACTCGTGATCTTTGTTAAAACCTTGTTTTGGGTAGAGATGATTTGATCTATGGATTAGATCAAATGGAATTATATTTACAACAACACATTCTTTAAGAATCAAACCCTAACTTATTAACACTTAAAAGCTAGCAACTACCTTTGTGTGTAAATTAATTCACTTCTAAACTTATTACCAAATAAGGTAAACCATAGGGTCTAAAGTGCATAAAAGCCACACATTCTTATTTAAATCATAACTTATTAAGTATATGGAATATCATAAAACTAAATCCATTTACATTACGATTTATAGTTCAAACTATTTGAATAAAACTACTCATGAGTATTTTGAAACTCATATGATCATGCCTTGGTGCAATCAAACACCAACTATTCAAAATTGAGGAATAACCTTCAACCTTGACTTTTTGACCAATATTATAATATAAATCCAATCAAATATGATATAGTGACTCATCCACAATAATAAAACCATCCACAAGATATTTAGTAACAAATGCCACTTGGCTATCCAAAAATAAATCATATGAGAGGATAATGATCTTGCCACATAGGATGAAAATATCTACATGACTTGCTTTCCAAGCTATGCCACCTCATGCTCAAAGGATTGCTATGGATGAGGGCATGACAACCAAGCACCTTACTCATCAAACAAAAACAAGAGTCACCCACCTATGTGTCATGACACTAGATCTTGCCCAAGCCTATAAAAGGAGCCACACCCTTCATCCATTTGCTCATCTACTACCATGATACATGGGAACAAACATATAGAGCCACTCCATATAAATTAGCTAGGATCAAGATGAAGAAGCTAGGAGGTGGAGGCATACCACAAGATGCAGGTTTATCAGATTTCCTGAAGAACAAGCTACAAAAGATACCAAGGTAGAATTCCTAGGCAAACCATATATTTAGAGGATCATATCATCATCTCCTGAGTAGGACCTTAGGCTATTAAAAGACATTTAGAAGTGAGAGAGAATATAGATGCTAACCATAGCCATGACTATCTTAGAGAATATTAGAGTAGTATTAAATCTTACTTGTTCAAACCAACCTTTAATCTTGGAGGTGAGAGCCATATCCTATTCATGATCACCACTAAAACCCTAGATTACATTTGAATTTCAATCCAAGTATCACTTGGGATTATAAGTAGAACCATGCCATGCCTCATGCCTATTTTATACTTCAATTAGTGAAGCATCACCAAAGCTATAAACCTTTCAAATAGAATTCACTCCACATAAAACATTAAGCCCTAACTTGTGCATCATGGATCACAAGTATAAACCAAGCCCTATATACTTAGACTAAATGCCATTAGTGAGTAGAGTAAAACCAATATCCAATTCTACTTTGACTTCCAATTACCTTGTTTAGTGAACCAAATGAAATAGTATTTTATAAAGTAGAACCACCAATTAAACAAGTGAGTTAACCATGATGAGCATAGGATTTATCTTAAATAATTCAAGCTAAAAGTTGCTAAGCAAGATTATTAAATATAGAGTTTATCCAACCATCTTCTTAAACCCTAAGAAACATCATTCACATAAAATCATAAACCAATTCCATTCTCTTTACTATTTGTTAAACACTAGCCATAATTAAATTGTATGTGAGTAATCTATGGTTAAGCATTAGGAAGATATAATATGTTCACTATACACATGATCTAAATTTCAAATCATTTAAAACAGATTTGATTCTTAAATTAAAAAGCAATTTAAATGAACCCTATAATTAACTACTTTGAATTTGGAACTGTGTCTCATAAGAACACAAAATAAATCAATTATATAATGGTTGTTTATAAACAAAACAATACAGTAAGTACCATTATCAAATTGTTTTAATATTCAAATAATTTATAACCTGCAAAACAAAACGAGAATTCAAATTTGGATTCAAATAACAAAATAGAAAACAGAAATATGAAAACGGAAAAGAGAGGGAAAGCTTACCTTGTCCAGCACCGTAGCAGGCCACGCAGCCCATGGACAGCCCAGCCTTGGCCCAGCACCGCAGCCCAGCACCAACCCACCACCACTTACCGTTTCGCCACTGGCAGAAAACAAAAGGGGGCCGTCGTCTTCCTCCCCGGCGTTGACAGCACAGAGGAGAGCGTTGGCCACGTCCTCGTCGTGGATAAGCTCGCTCCGGACGCCGCATGAAGATTCTAGAGTTCCACCCTATCATCCTTGCGTCCGAGTCTATCCATGAGCATCAAGATTCACGCCCATATGCACTTCACTCGTCGCCATTGCATCTCATCCACTGCCGCCGGCGAGCCGACGAAACAGACCACCTCGAGCTCTATAAATAGTCAAGGAGAAGCGCCTCGCAACCCTAGTTCCGCACCACCTCTTCTCGCTCTCTCTCTAGTTCTCTAGCTCCCGTTTTCATCTGCGCCGGATCGCCGGTGTCGAGGAAGAAGCCATCGACGGAGGCCATCCCGGAGCCCATGGCGTGGCTCGGTCGACGCGCCCGGCCACGTAGAGCATCCCGGAGGAGTAGCACATCAAGGGGAGCCGGGCGAGGAAGAATTTTGGCGTTCCCTTTCCATCGGGTTCGCTGGGAAATCACCAATCACCGTCGTCTCCGCCGACCATCGCCGGATCCGACCACACCTTGAGCTTCGGGGTGAGTTTGCGCGTCCGTAGAGCCTACTCTCGCTTCCTAGCATGCATCGTAGCCCATTTTGCGTTTTGACCGAGCCGCGCCGCCGCAGACGAGTTCACCGGAGTAGCTCCGGCGACCTTTGGGTGGTGGCGTTCACGCTCGCGTGCTCAGCATCGAACCCTGGTTCGAACGTGCTAGGTTAGGTCGTCTCCGGGAGTCCCTAGCGTTGTTTCCGTAGCTCGCCGGAGCATCACCGGCGTTCTCTCCGGCGAGAACGACGTGGCACCGCCACCTCGGCCTCGTTGACCGGTCGTTGCCCTCGTGGCAATTGACCTAGTCAACGAGCCCACCGATCGGTGCTGTGGGTGTGTACCGCTTCGGTATGTTTAGTATTTTCCATTTACTTTAAAAAAACCAATAATTGCTGAAACTTTGCAAAATCATAGAAAATTCATTTCAACTCAGAAAAATATAAATAAAATATCAAAATGCTCACAAAAATAAACTCTATTCAAATAAAATATAAAATAAAAATGTGTGTCAAAATAAAAATTCATTTATTTTTAACTTCTTTATTAATTATGCCATTTCAAATATTTAAAATACAATTTGAATTCAATAAATAGTTAAGTTTAAAAATTAAATTTTAACTATTCAGTAACTAAGTAAAATGTTAAGATTAATTTTATTTATCATATTTGCATTAACTTAATTATTAGTGGTAATTCATAAAACCCTAATTTGAAAATTCTAAATTTCTATAATAATAAATCAAGAAAATATTAAAAACCAATATTAAATTGGTAGCTTAAATATTGTGAACTCAAACATTTTTAATTAGCAAATTATTATTTCTAAAACCTAATCATAATTATAAAATCCTAACTCTGGAAATTAAACCCTAATAATATATGTCTTAATTTCTAAACCTTTTGAAATAATTAAATGCTAAGGCTAATATTAATTTTGTTAAAATTACTTAATCACATTAATTCTAGTACCAACTATTATTTTAAGAATTGTATCATAATTTAGAAACCCTAATTTCAATATAAGTTAGAATCTGGATTCCATTATTTCATGTGCTCATTTCAAATAGTTTCAATTCTAAAAACCCTAAAATTTAACCTTGTGATCATTCCACTTTAGTAGTAATTCTAAAACCCTAGTTATGTGTCACATGTGATCATGTAAGATTCATCTATACATATAGAACCTGAATAAGCAACAATTGAATGCATGCTTATGATCCACTAGCATAAAACCAAGTCACATGAGATTATCATTTCATGTCCCTATTTAAAACCTATATGACCCACTAGTGTCACCTAGGTATAAACCCTAACTTGTTTATTGAATTAGTACCATTGACCACTATCCTATAGATCATACCATTAGGATCAATCTCAACCATCAAAACCTAGTAGAACTATAATGATGAACCCTAGTATCAACCTTGTGTAGTAATTCACATTACATGCTCCTATCCAACTAAACCCTATTAAAGAAATTATAAACCATTTAGTTTAGAAGCAATTAGAGATCACTTAATGAAGCAGTTGTGAAACCATAGTAAACCTAATAACAAACCTATGGAACCATCTTAATAACCATCCTTTGATATGATGTATATGGGAAACCATAATAATAACCCTACCAATATTTGCTACATATAAACCCATTCCAAGTTAAGAACCAACTAGTTCCTATTAGTAAACTAAATAAACCCATTAGTAATCCCTAGAAGCCCATAGCTCCTATTCGTAATAATTCTTGTTCTTATTTAACCTGTTCTTCGAAAGTTATTCTTTTGAAGTACAGATGTCAATCAAACCATAGAAGCCATAGTTCTTATTTGAAATACTTATTATTTCTTAATCAACATGTTCTTCAAAAGTTATTCTTTTAAAGTATAATACATATAATCCTCAACCATGCATCATAGAACTTAAAAATTGACAACTGTTCTTTACATATTGTTCCACCACTATTCTTTATGTGTATGATTGTTATGATGCATTATATCACTTGTTTACTGCTATTAATATCACCAACCCTAATAAGAACCTTGTTTGAGAACCATCCTAAAAGTGCAACACACACTAAAGAAATCTTTACAACTCATTCATCCTAAATCATCGAGGTTAGGTTACGCTCGGGAAGATTGCATCTCATACTATGCATTATAGCATCTTTGCCAATTCTTTAAACATTGTCCTTACCGGACAATGATGGTATTTCAGAATTTGGAGTTCTCACGTATCGAAGCTTTTGCCTCGCATAATCTTGCAGTCAAGAAAGGCAAGTTCATCGCTTGCTCATGTCATTTGATTATTTTTATCAAATTATATGCAAAGTACTATACTTATCACTCATGCATTGAAAAGCAAAGTATTATTTTACAATTATGAATATGACTATGTGGTGGGCAATGGAACCATGGTATGTGTTGATTGGTGGAGGTTCCATTGCACGGGTACTATTCATCTAGGACTAAGTACCAATGCCGTCCAGGTGATTCTAGCGCCGTACATACCGCGTTAACCATAAGATCTATAATGGCTCTGGGGAAGTCAGCTGTATCTTTTCCCTCTCGCATGCCAACGGACTGGTAATAGGGATTGCCCGTATCAGTCTATCTTTGGTAAAGGTGGGGACATGTGGTCCTGCACGGTCTACCATTAGATACAGGAGAGGGTAGACTTATTATTGGTCTATGAAGGATTGTAAGGGTTGTCCGGATCGATCTATCTATGGTGTATAGAACAGGGCACATAAGTTGTTCGGATCGGTCTATCTTTGGTAAAGGTGGGGACATGTGGTCCTGCACGAGTCTACCATTAGATATAGGAGAGAACAAGTGCTCGTGTTAGTCTACCCATAGATATAGGAGAGGACAGACTTACAAAAGGGTGGAGTCCGCGGGGTCGCGGAGAAGGCGAGTGATTGGCTTGGATCTTACACCCGGCCCCACACCAAGGAAGTGTGGACGGGAAAGCGCACCCGGTTGGTATCAAGGATAAGTTCTCTTATGGGAAAAGTAACGCACCTCTGCGAGAGGATATCGAATTGTGACTGTCACTCCTCGTTCGGGAAGGGAACTGCGAACGCGGCGGAAAGGAACTCCATGAAGTTCTAGTCAACCTGTGAAGACTGACGGGCATAGTTTTCAGAATAAAATAAACCTTTTGAAGAAATGTTTATGAAAACTTGCATTGCCTATGACTTTCTGGTCTGTGGCTGTAGCTAGTGCATGATACACCTATTTCCCTAATATGAGCTTGCTGAGTACGCTCGTACTCATCCCACTCTTAAATCCCCTGCTTAGTTATGGAGGCACCGGAGGATAAACTACCGTGGAACTCGAAGACAAAGGAGTCAACTCGCAACAAGATGGAGGAATCAAAGCAAAGAAGTCAATGAAGTCAACCGCTGCAGACAACTAAAGTGGAAACTTAGACTAGTAATAGAAGGGAACCTTTCCCTAATCCTAGCACCTAAGTAGCTAGAATTCTATAGCAAGCCTAGTAGCTCGGAGCTTAATGTTAGCAATAAGTTAGACTACGAGTCGTTCTTCCGGAGCTTTATTTGAAGTTTTACCTCACTCTGTAAAGTAGGAGGATGTGTTGATCTTTTGTAAACGACTTGTGTATCCTTCTATAGACATGCCTTGGACTCGCATATGTTTCGTTGTACCACTCGAGGGATGTAATATGAGTGGAACGGTGTTTCACTTGTGTTATGTCAACGACTTGTGTACTACACCATGCAGTGGTACGCTGGGTCACCACAGCTGGTATCAGAGCAAATGCTTTGACCCTAGGATTAAAACCCTTTAAAGGAGACCTATAGGTTTGGTAGTGTCTATAGGAAGTTATCTTAGTTAAACCAACTATTCTTTGGACTTGAGATGGGTATTCACTTGAGAATAATCCTGACACACTTGAGTCAATCTTTCTTATCTATCTTTCTTAAGTACAGTTGATTAGTTATCTTGCTTCATTGCAACTACTTAGAACACAATTGGAGCTTAAGATAATGGGTGGTAGTAGACCACAGTTGGTATACAATTCATGGTAGTCCAAAGAGAGGATACAACCATAAGGAAGATATCCTATTGGAAGAAGTATACCAATGTTTGTTATGGTTAAGTAAAAGTCATTAAAAAAAATACCAAATGACTGATATTAAGTGATGTAAGTAAGTTATATAAGGTAGTATATACCTATGATGAGTCAATCATGGGAGGTAAGGAAGAGTGATAGGAGTTACATGAGTCTACTTTAAATAATAAACTAGGTACTCATATATGATTCACTTGAGAGTCATGATGTGAGGGAGTAGAACATCATAAGTACGATAATAGAAGTATGGTAAGGAGTAGGATTTAGGGAATAGTTCGAAAGTTTAGGCCTTAAAATCCTAATAACGGTACTAAGTATGTTAGAACCATAGTCTTTAATTTAAAGAAGGCTTATTTAGAGCATATCACATAGAAAAATCCTAGAGTTATAGGTGGTATATTCTAAACAATCATGTGTTTAGAGTAGACATGTTAAAACTAATTGTATTATAGGAAGTAGTCCTCAATAGCACATATATATGGTATACTATTTTGTTAGTACTTCCAAAGAAAACTAGGTTAACTTCAACTATCCCGGGCCATTTTGTTTCAAGTTTGTCTCATTGCAATCAGTGCAATTACAATAAATGTTGAGACAAATAGTAGAAATTCACGTATTCGTGCTAAGTATCACAACCTAAACCTATCTTATGTGGTGTTATATACTACACATCTGAGCCTGATGTTTAGGGATGTCTTACCCAACTATTATATTCGGGCATATAAGGATGTGTATTATAAACACAAAGCTGGATTTTCTTGGATTTTATTGATTTCTATTGATTGACTAGATCCATACATGAAGTTTGACTTTGATATGCAAATGCATGTTGCAATATCAAGCTCCTACTTGATGTTATAGGTCTAGAGGGTAAAGGTATTCGTGTGAGGAAGTGACGAATTCTGAAGATTTTGGAAGACAAGATGAAGGTTCACTGGAAGAAGGAAGTCAAAGTTGTGGGAAGCTACCACAATACTCTAAAGGAAGGACCAATCCAAACTCATTCTCTATCCTCAATCAAGGAGTACTTCAACATGGAAGTACCCCGAAAGTGAGAAAATAGTGAATATGGAGCGAGTAGAAGTGGAGCCATATTCATTATGAAAGAAGGGAATGCAAGTGGAGTCACTTACAATACTATTTTCATAGTGTCGACAAGTGGTTATCTTGCAAAACAAACCTTAGAAGAAGGAAAATAGACAAGTGAAGTCGCAGCTGGTATCATCAGACAGCAGCTGATATAGGATAATCATGAAGAGAAAGTATGTGAAGTGAGGTACATCTTAACAAAAACTATAAAAGTAGCCACAACTGGTAGGTAGATGTGGACTAGAACCATAACATAGCCACAGTTTGGTATCCAATAAGCCACATCTTGTGTTAGATAGTCTGCAAGTTGGTAACAAATAGTCCACAGCTTAATCGTTCTTTCACTCTAAAGGAAAGAGGGATTCCGTAGCTGGTATTCCGTAGCTAATAAATATTTAGTCGGAGGATTCACATCGGATACCCACAACTGTGTGGATATACCGCAAAGAATTATTCGTGAGACTTTAGAAAGGTACAAAATATAAACCAGACTTAAACCAATATTCTACCTTGGAGTTTAATGATTTAAAAAAAAAAAGGAGTTTGAAGATCATTAGTAAACTCCAAGGGGGAGAGGATGATTGAAGGAGAAGTATTAAGATATGATTTGGAGTATGAAAGACGAAGAAGAAGGTCTGAACTGAGAGGAAGTCCGATCCTATTTTTAGAAGATTGGTGGAAGTATCCATATAATAGTACTCTCAGGAGGTTGTCAGACCAGAAGCCGAGGTTCATATCTCGAGGAAGTAAGGGTTAGACCTTAACTTGAGTGGGTAATTGATAATTACTCAGAAGCAGAAGAGCTCAAGTAAGTCTAAGCTAATGAAGTTGGATGAAGAAGATGTCGGAGGACAATCAAAGCTTAAGATGGCTTAAGACCAAAGGAGTTTGACTATACCAAAACATTAGCCTATTAGAAAGATTCCTTTCATGGAACTTAAAGAAACCAAAAGGAAGATAACTAGTATGAACTAGAAGCCATGATTGGATGGACTAAATGAGCCTAATCCATTCGTAGGACTAAACAACCAGGACCATGCCTATTATAAATACCTTACGAAGTACCATTACATTTCTTATGGTAGTAAGGGAAAAACAATACCTTACTTTGAACCAATCCTTTAGACTTAAGGTTTGGGCACCGCGACTGGATTACCGCAGCTGGTAGAACCAAGCTTTGAGTACCCAAATAGGAAGATGTCACCACAACCATTAGTAAAGTCCATTAGCATAAGAGGATGTCATAATCCAAGAATCTTGGGAGAGTAAGCCTATAAGCTTAGAGTGTTAGAAGAAATCATAGAATTGAAGAAAGTATCAGTACCAGACATCAGAAGACTGCAGGAAGGATCTGGACAAGGGATATATCCAATTATATCTAATGAGATCACCATGGCGTTTGAAAGGATTGTGATCCGTTCAAGTCGGTTCCACGTTCCGAAACATGAGAGCGTTCGAACTTCGGGACGAAGTTCGGTTTAAGGGGAGAGAGTCTGTAATATCCCAGGTTTAGAGGCAATAAAATGAGAGAACACCAAAGTGTGCATTGCATTCATGCATAGAAAATACGGGGAATTTTCGCGCTTTCAAATAAAACTTACCACGATGAGTCGAAGTTTCACTTGACTTGTTGGAATTGAAGTAGATCATCAAGTCAAGCGCTATAAACTTCACTCGTGATCTTTGTTAAAACCTTGTTTTGGGTAGAGATGATTTGATCTATGGATTAGATCAAATGGAATTATATTTACAACAACACATTCTTTAAGAATCAAACCCTAACTTATTAACACTTAAAAGCTAGCAACTACCTTTGTGTGTAAATTAATTCACTTCTAAACTTATTACCAAATAAGGTAAACCATAGGGTCTAAAGTGCATAAAAGCCACACATTCTTATTTAAATCATAACTTATTAAGTATATGGAATATCATAAAACTAAATCCATTTACATTACGATTTATAGTTCAAACTATTTGAATAAAACTACTCATGAGTATTTTGAAACTCATATGATCATGCCTTGGTGCAATCAAACACCAACTATTCAAAATTGAGGAATAACCTTCAACCTTGACTTTTTGACCAATATTATAATATAAATCCAATCAAATATGATATAGTGACTCATCCACAATAATAAAACCATCCACAAGATATTTAGTAACAAATGCCACTTGGCTATCCAAAAATAAATCATATGAGAGGATAATGATCTTGCCACATAGGATGAAAATATCTACATGACTTGCTTTCCAAGCTATGCCACCTCATGCTCAAAGGATTGCTATGGATGAGGGCATGACAACCAAGCACCTTACTCATCAAACAAAAACAAGAGTCACCCACCTATGTGTCATGACACTAGATCTTGCCCAAGCCTATAAAAGGAGCCACACCCTTCATCCATTTGCTCATCTACTACCATGATACATGGGAACAAACATATAGAGCCACTCCATATAAATTAGCTAGGATCAAGATGAAGAAGCTAGGAGGTGGAGGCATACCACAAGATGCGGGTTTATCGATTTCTCGAAGAACAAGCTACAAAAGATACCAAGGTAGAATTCCTAGGCAAACCATATATTTAGAGGATCATATCATCATCTCCTGAGTAGGACCTTAGGCTATTAAAAGACATTTAGAAGTGAGAGAGAATATAGATGCTAACCATAGCCATGACTATCTTAGAGAATATTAGAGTAGTATTAAATCTTACTTGTTCAAACCAACCTTTAATCTTGGAGGTGAGAGCCATATCCTATTCATGATCACCACTAAAACCCTAGATTACATTTGAATTTCAATCCAAGTATCACTTGGGATTATAAGTAGAACCATGCCATGCCTCATGCCTATTTTATACTTCAATTAGTGAAGCATCACCAAAGCTATAAACCTTTCAAATAGAATTCACTCCACATAAAACATTAAGCCCTAACTTGTGCATCATGGATCACAAGTATAAACCAAGCCCTATATACTTAGACTAAATGCCATTAGTGAGTAGAGTAAAACCAATATCTAATTCTACTTTGACTTCCAATTACCTTGTTTAGTGAACCAAATGAAATAGTATTTTATAAAGTAGAACCACCAATTAAACAAGTGAGTTAACCATGATGAGCATAGGATTTATCTTAAATAATTCAAGCTAAAAGTTGCTAAGCAAGATTATTAAATATAGAGTTTATCCAACCATCTTCTTAAACCCTAAGAAACATCATTCACATAAAATCATAAACCAATTCCATTCTCTTTACTATTTGTTAAACACTAGCCATAATTAAATTGTATGTGAGTAATCTATGGTTAAGCATTAGGAAGATATAATATGTTCACTATACACATGATCTAAATTTCAAATCATTTAAAACAGATTTGATTCTTAAATTAAAAAGCAATTTAAATGAACCCTATAATTAACTACTTTGAATTTGGAACTGTGTCTCATAAGAACACAAAATAAATCAATTATATAATGGTTGTTTATAAACAAAACAATACAGTAAGTACCATTATCAAATTGTTTTAATATTCAAATAATTTATAACCCTGCAAAACAAAACAGAATTCAAATTTGGATTCAAATAACAAAATAGAAAACAGAAATATGAAAACGGAAAAGAGAGGGAAAGCTTACCTTGTCCGAGCACCGTAGCGAGGCCACGCAGCCCATGGACAGCCCAGCCTTGGCCCAGCACCGCAGCCCAGCACCAACCCACCACCACTTACCGTTTCGCCACTGGCAGAAAACAAAAGGGGGCCGTCGTCTTCCTCCCCGGCGTTGACAGCACAGAGGAGAGCGTTGGCCACGTCCTCGTCGTGGATAAGCTCGCTCCGGACGCCGCAGAAGATTCTAGAGTTCCACCCTATCATCCTTGCGTCCGAGTCTATCCATGAGCATCAAGATTCACGCCCATATGCACTTCACTGGTCGCCATTGCATCTCATCCACTGCCGCCGGCGAGCCGACGAAACAGACCACCTCGAGCTCTATAAATAGTCAAGGAGAAGCGCCTCGCAACCCTAGTTCCGCACCACCTCTTCTCGCTCTCTCTCTAGTTCTCTAGCTCCCGTTTTCATCTGCGCCAGATCGCCGGTGTCGAGGAAGAAGCCATCGACGGAGGCCATCCCGGAGCCCATGGCGTGGCTCAGTCGACGCGCCTGGCCACGTAGAGCATCCTGGAGGAGTAGCACATCAAGGGGAGCCAGGGCGAGGAAGAATTTTGGCGTTCCTTTTCCCTCGGGTTCGCCGGAAATCACCAATCACCGTCGTCTCCGCCGACCATCGCCGGAT
>NW_025900580.1:0-13790 GCF_022539505.1 Lolium rigidum | reverse complement strand
CAAATATGTTCTTAGCTTCATCTTTAATGTTCATTGCGAAATTTGACCTATTTCATTCATTGTTATATGGTTGGAAACGGAAAATGCCGCATGTGGTAAATGGTTTAATGTCTTGAATAATGTGATACTTGGCAATTGTTGTGCTCATATAGATCTTGTTTAAGCTCTTGCATCATGTACCTTGTACCCAATGAATAACTACATAGAGCTTGTTAAAATTTGGTTTGCATGATTGATCTCTAGAGTCTAGATATTTTCTGGTTGAGGTGTTTGAACAACAAGGAGACAATGTAAAGTCTTATAATAGTTACAATATGTTCATATGTGAGCTTTGCTGCACCTTTTATACTTGAGTTTGCTTCAAACAACCTTGCTAGCCTAGCCTTGTATTGAGAGGAATTCTTCTCATGCATCCAAATCCTTGAGCCAATAACCATGCTATTTGTGTCCACCATACCTACCTACTACATGGTATTTCTCCGCCATTCCAAAGTAAATTACTTGAGTGCTACCTTTAAAATTTCCATTCTTTGCCTTTGCAATATATAGCTCATGGGAAAAATAGCTTAAAACTATTGTTGTGAAGAATATGTACTTATGTGTCTTATTTCTTAATAAGTTGCTTGTTGAGCGCTAACCATGTTTCTGGGGACGCCATCAACTTTACCTTTGTTGAATATCATGTGAGTTGCTATGCATGTTCGTCTTGTCGAAGTAAGGGCGATTTTCATGATCATATGGTTTGAGTATGCATACTATTAGAGAAGAACATTGGGCCGCTAACTAAAGCCATGATTCATGGTGGAAGTTTCAGTGTGGACAACTAATCCTCAATCTCTTATGAGAATATTAATTGTTTTTGAATGCTTATGCATTAAAGAGGAGTCCATTATCTGTTGTCTATGTTGTCCCGGTATGGATGTCTAAGTTGAGAATAATCAAAAGCGAGAAATCCAATGCGAGCTTTCTCCTTAGACCTTTGTACAGGCGGCATAGAGGTACCCCTTTGTGACACTTGGTTGAAACATATGCTATGCAATGATAATCCATGTTAATCCAAGCTAATTAGGACAAGGTGTGAGCACTATTAGTATACTATGCATGAGGCTTGCAACTTATAAGATGTCTTATACATAACACATATGCTTTATTACTACCGTTGACAAAATTGTTTCTTGTTTTCAAAATGAAAAGCTCTAGCACAAATATAGTAATCAATGCTTCCCTCTGCGAAGGGCCTATCTTTTACTTTATTGTTGAGTCAGTTTGCCTATTCTTTCCATCTTAGAAGCAAACACTTGTGTCAACTGTGTGCATTGATTCTTACATGTTTACTTATTGCACTTGTTATATTGCTTTGTGTTGACAATTATCCATGAGATATATATATATATGTTGAAGTTGAAAGCAACCGCTGAAACTTTTATCTTCCTTTGTGTTGCTTCAATACCTTTACTTCGAATTTATTGCTTTAGGAGTAACTCTTATGCAAGTCTTATTGATGCTTGTCTTGAAAGTATTATTCATGAAAAGTCTTTGCTATATGATTCATTAGTTTACTCATTATCTTCATCATTGCTTCGAATCGCTGCATTCATCTCATATGCTTTACAATAGTATGATCAAGATTATGATAGCATGTCACTTCAGAAATTATCTTTGTTATCGTTTACCTACTCGAGGGCGAGTAGGAACTAAGCTTAGGGATGCTTGATACGTCCCAAACGTATCTATAATTTCTTATGTTCCATGCTACTTTTATGATGATACTCACATGTTTTATACACATTATATGTCATTATTATGCATTTTCCGGCACTAACCTATTGACGAGATGCCGAAGAGCCGATCTGTTGTTTTCTCGCTGTTTTTGGTTTCAGAAATCCTAGTAAGGAAATATTCTCGGAATTGGACGAAATCAACGCCCAGGGTCCTATTTTTGCACGAAGCTTCCAGAAGTCCGAGGAGTAAACGAAGTGGGGCCACGAGGCGACGACACGCTAGGGCGGCGCGGCCCAGGCCCTGGCCGCGCGGCCCTGTTGTGTGGGTCCCTCGTGACGCCTCTTGACCTGCCCTTCCACCTACTTAAAGCCTTCGTCGCGAAACCCCTAGTACCGAGAGCCACGATACGGAAAACCTTCCAGAGACGCCGCCACCGCCAATCCCATCTCGGGGGATTTAGGAGATCGCCTCCGGCACCCCTGCCGGAGGGGGAATCATCTCCCGGAGGTCTCTTCATCGCCATGATCGCCTCCGGATCGATGTGTGAGTAGTTCACCCCTGGACTATGGGTCTGTAGCAGTAGCTAGATGGTCGTCTTCTCCTCATTGTGCTATCATGTTAGATCTTGTGAGCTGCCTATCATGATCAAGATCATCTATCTGTAATCCTTCATGTTGTGTTTGTTGGGATCCGATGAATATTGAATACTATGTCAAGTTGATTATCAATCTATCATATATGTTATTTATGTTCTTGCATGCTCTCCGTTGCTAGTAGAGGCTCCGGCCAAGTTGATACTTGTGACTCCAAGAGGGGGTATTTATGCTCGATAGTGGGTTCATGCCTCCATTAAATCTGGGACGAGTGACGAGAAAGTTCTAAGGTTGTGGATGTGCTGTTGCCACTAGGGATAAAACATCGATGCTTTGTCTAAGGATATTTGTGTTGATTACATTACGCACCATACTTAATGCAATTGTCTGTTGTTTGCAACTTAATACTGGAGGGGGTTCGGATGATAACCTGAAGGTGGACTTTTTAGGCATAGATGGATGCTGGATAGCGGTCTATGTACTTTGTCGTAATGCCCTGATTAAATCTCATAGTACTCATCATGATATATGTATGTGCATTGTTATGCCTTCTTTATTTGTCAATTGCCCAACCGTAATTTGTTCACCCAACATCTGCTATCTTATGGGAGAGACACCACTAGTGATCTGTGGACCCCGGTCCTATTCTTTACATCTGAAATACAATCTACTGCAATTGTTCTTTACTATTCTTCGCAAACAAACATCATCTTCCACACAATACGTTTAATCCTTTGTTTACAGCAAGCCGGTGAGATTGACAACCTCACTGTTACGTTGGGGCAAAGTTCTGTGATTGTGTTGTGCAGGTTCCACGTTGGCGCCGGAATCCCTGGTGTTGCGCCGCACTACACTCCTCCGCCATCAACCTTCAACGTGCTTCTTGACTCCTACTGGTTCGATTAAACCTTGGTTTCTTACTGAGGGAAACTTGCTGCTGTGCGCATCACACCTTTCTCTTGTGGTTCCCAACGGACGTGTCAACTACATGCATCAGTGGACCCCTGTCGTCTGTGCTATATAGAGTGGTGGGGGCGGTGGCACTCGACACGAGGTTGCCCGGAGCTGCCACACGTCCCACCTACGGACCCACCGATTAGGGTTTCCAGTGCAGTGCCGAGAGGAAGTACCACCACCGTTACAGATCGCTCACCCACCGCCGTTGTCGCCATGTCTACACCGGTGGGCTCGTCTTCCTCGTCGCAGGGAGAAGGTAATACCCACGGTATCCCCCTTCCCTACCCGGCATTAATCTACCCTAGTAGATCTAGCGAGTATTACAGTTTTTAGCAATTGCAGCTCGAACATATATGCCGTCTCAAACAGGCAAGATGACATACATGTGTACAGTCTGATGGAGGAGTCCAAGTTGGTTCAATGTACATGGCCTACGTCTGATCCTTTCTGTTTGGTTTTTGAAGTTTTTTTTTTTGGAGCAACCGGCAGGAGCACTGCCTTTTCATTAAGTAAGAGGGAAAAACGAACCAAACTGTACAAAGAAGGGCATATTTAGATTAAGGTGGTAATATGCCCAGAAAACCACCCTAGAAACCGACCCAAAAAAGAGAAAAACTAGTCCGGCTCGGCCGGGATAGCCGGCCCGAAGCCGTTGATGGCACGGTCCCACTGCAGAATGTCTTCCCTAGTGATGTCAGCCACCTCCAGATAGGTGAGGCAACGCGCAGTAAAAATGCGTCTGTTCTGCTCCTTCCAAGCATTCCAAAGAACATAGAGGAAACGGCCGCTGAAGCGTTTCTGATCCTTATTAGTATTTCCGCTGATCATGGCGTCCCACCACTCCGAGGTCGAGCTGTAATCATGGCTGATGTCAATACTGTCATCGTTGTCCCAGGACTTGATCGGATTCCAAATGGCCATGGTGAAGGGGCAGTCCTTGCAGAGATGCTTGGCTGTCTCAGGAGCACGGAGGCAAAGAGGGCAAAGAGGGTCATGGGGCCATCCCCTAATGGCGAGCATGTCTGCAGTGAGCAGCCTTCCGTGAAGAGCAAGCCAGCCAAAAAGTTTGCATTTCGGCTCGGCGTGGGCCTCCCAGATTTTGTTGGCGATGAATCTGGCATGTCCACCGAAGAACTGAGCATTGTAGGCCGAGCTGGCAGTGTAAGTCCCATCGTTAGTGAGAGTCCAGGAGATGGAGTCCGATTGCTCAGGGACAAGGGTGACAGTGTGGATGATGTCCCAAAGCTCCAAATATTGTGCCAGCTGGGTAGGAGTGCTAATGGAGGAGACGGAGCGGATCCAATTGTAGTCGCTAAGCTCTTTGGCAACTGTGCGGTTTTTCCGGGAAGCAATCTTGAAGAGGTCAGGCGCCCAAAAAGATAGGGGGCCCCGCCCGCACCAGTTGTCATGCCAGAAGGATGTCACCTTCCCGTTGCCGAGGGTGATCTTGGTGGAAGCCCTGAAGAGTGCCATGTCGGCAGCGTCACAGGGAAGCTTTGACCCAGCCCACGTGCGCTCAGGGTCGGTCCATTGTAGCCAAGGCCAGCGCAGCCTCAGAGCGCGTCCAGATCTCTCAATGTCAGGCATACCGAGGCCTCCAAGGGTCTTAGGTCTGCACACCGTTTTCCAGTTAACGAGGGCTTTCCCTTGGGCCGCGTGCTCACCCTCATCCCCTGCCCAAACGAAGGTCCTGGCAATCTTGTTGATCCTGTCCCGAGCCCATTTAGGCAGCGGAATGACCGTGGCGTGATAGATACCGGTAGCCATGAGCACCGTTTTGGCGAGGATGACCCTTCCAGGCCGAGCAAGGTTCTTCCCAATCCATCCCGGCAGCTTTCCAGCAATCTTGTCGATGAGGGGCTGCAGATCTACCTTTCGAAGGCACCGAAAGTGAAGAGGTAGGCTCAAATACTTGCCAGGGAAGCTGGCAATCTTCGCTGGAAAGTCAGCTAGAATGCCCTCAAGGTCAGTATCATCGCAACGCACCGGGAAGATCTCCGTCTTCATCATGTTGGTGACGAGCCCACTAGCTTTCCCAAAGCAGTCAAGGATGCAAGAGATGGCACTGAGGTATTCCTTGCGGGGGTTCACGAAGATTCCAGCGTCGTCAGCATAAAGCGAGATCCGACAAGTAGTGGTCCTAGAGCGAATGGGAGTCAGGATGCCCTGTTGCGTGGCCAGGGAGAGGATGCGCTGAAGAGGGTCAATCGCCAGGATGAAGAGCATGGGGGAGAGCGGGTCCCCCCGTCGAAGACCACTGGCGTGCCAAAAGGGGGTGCCCGGCTCACCATTGAGAAGCACCCTGGATGTGGCAGATGACAAAGACAGGCATATCCAATCCCTCCAGATTTGGCCAAATCCTAGCGCCGCAAGGACCTCGAGGAGGTAAGCCCAGCACACGGAGTCAAAAGCCTTGGAGATGTCCAACTTCAGGAAGAGGCTCGGGGTCTTGGTGGAGTGAAGCTCCCTGATGAGGTTCTGGACGTGGAGGAAGTTATCATGGATGCTCCGCTTCTTCAGAAAGGCGCTCCGGCATTTAGAGACAATGTCTGGGAGACACCGCGCGAGGCGGTTGGCCAGCAGCTTGGAGAAGATCTTGGAGAGACTGTGTATAAGACTTATGGGTCTGTAATCTCCCACCGCCAAAGCTTCGGATTTCTTCGGGATGGCAAGATTATTGCTGTGAGCGACACTCTTCAAGTTTTCTACCATGATCAGTCCAAATGGGTGTGTTGCAGGCACCACTCAGATAAATTCCCTATTCTGAACGGGAAGGCTGACTTGTCCGGATATGCGATCCTTGTTGAAAATTCCTTCATAGTTTCAGATGCTAACACAAGTTCATTTCTTTTGTTTGACCGAAGTTCCGAAACGTGGAGTGTTCTACGACGTACTTGCATGGAGCCCAACTTTTAAATGGGAGATCAGTTTTCGTTGATGGTTTTATCTACACATGCACAGGTGGGGGACTTATTGCGTCTGAGCTAGTTCAGCAAGGTAATAATCATAAGGACCTTGTGGACCCCATCTTTTTGAAATTTTCTTGGCAATTCTCACGGCATAGGCCTTGGGTGGCTGAAAGGATGTGCTTAGATTGTGCTCACAAAGACGAAATCTCCCATGCAATTTTATTTTGTGTGGTGCAAGGTGAGTATCCCTCCACGTACAGTATCACTCTTTATTTATTTACTTATTTGTTTATGGCCGTTGAATCTTGAAAGATATAAACTTAAGGGCTTTCTATTTCCGTGCTCCTGGTTCGTTAGTTGTACTCAGTTTCCTCCAGCCGTTTAGTTTTTCCTCAGTTTTTCCCTCCCTCCAGTTTGAAACCCCTCGCAGAGGCCTTGCCGTCTGGTCAGAGGCCTTGCCGTTAACGGTGACGGGTGGGGCTACACAGGGGCAGTTTCTCCCTGGCCGGTCTCGTGCTGATGGGTATGGTCAGGAGACATGTCGGAGCAGCCATTCATCTATCGTTGATGTGTGTGTCGTTTTATTTTCTGATTGTATACGCGGTGCTGCCAATGACAAAGGAGCCGCTCTATAGGGCTACCACAGCCAATGACCAGTCGGGTCGTGTATTTTTCAGGAAAAAACATATATTGCCGCTCTGTGGGGCTGCCGCAGACAATCACCAGTGGTGAATCTTATGCTAAACATGGCTGGAACCTAGTGTTGTGTATCTCATTAGAGCAGCCCCCCATACGCCACCCCCGATAGATTTTGAAATATAAAATGATATTTAAAAACCCAAATTCATACAAAATCCATACAAAAGTAGCTCGAATTAAACATAACTAAAACTTTAACTTAATCCTGATCTACTGGCCGTCGGTTGGGGTGCTCGACGACCCTGCCTCATCGTCGTTCTTCGCCATTGATGCCCTCGTCCGTGCCCGCTTCTCCTCCCTTGCTTCACGCATCTGGCGGTGGAGCATGGCGGCCGGCGTCGTAGGGGCTTCCCGGCGCCGCTGTCCCCGCGCTTCCAGCCTTTCACGAGAGGCTTCGATCTCGGCGCGCCTTGCCTACTGGCGGTCGAACGCCTCGTAGTGGCGATGAGCGTTGAGCTTTGCGAGATTATGTCGCTCCGCCTCCTCCGTGGCCGCTCGCTGGCACGAGATCTCGAGGACGTGCTCGAGATTCGCGTCGTTGACTAACTCGCGCTCCTCCTCGTTCAACCGTTGGTATCGTTGCGCGTTCAGCGACGCGAGGATCGCTACCTGCTCCGGGTGGGCGGGGGCCTGCGGCGGCTCGCCCGACTGCGCTTCCTCCTCCACCGCATCTGCTTCCGCGTCTGCGACATAGGCTTCGTGCCACGCCGCGAACCGTGGGTCCTCTTCCTCGTCGGAGTTGTACTCCGCGTTGTCCTGCGGCTCCGGCTCCGGCTGCGGTGGTGGAGGCAGCGCGCGGCCGTTGAGGCCAAGCATCGAGTAGGTGGTCTTCAGACGGCGCGGCATTTTTATGTGGAGAGGAGAGAATAGAGCGGCGGTGGTGGAGATGAGAGGAGAGAATGGAGCGGCGGTGGTGGACGGCGTAGTACTATACGGTGGCAACTACCCACATTTACGGCGACTGGATGCCGCGTGGCGAGTCGCTGCCCTCGTGGCCACCTCGGTTTCCACGCGGGAGACCATTAAACGCCGACGACCAACCTTCCAGCGTCGCGGCCGATGCGAACCGTCGCGTCCTCTCACTGACAAGGCACCCCCACCAGCTCTAACCACGTATTTTGGTGTACAATTTCCTAGTTGTGATAAGTAATGCGCGTGAAAGCATGTACCAGCCTCTCGGATCAAATACATATCAATATTCCCAATCAAGTTGGGATAGAATTCAAATCATACATACGGATGTACATGGACACATCGAGAAAGTGGAGAAGCTTTTTTTGAGACGGAGGTAGTAGTTCGAACAATTTTTTCCCAATTTGAAATTGAAAATTACAAATTTATCATAATTTATCCCAATTTGCAGCGTCGAACACGGCCATGCAGCGATGGGCTAGAAGGGCCGAGACGACGAGCGGCTGAGGGGTGGTCATCTGCGCCTTCCGCAAACTCGGACATGGAGGAAGGTTGGATCTGCGGCTTCGCAACCACTCTTGGCACCGCCGCCGTCTTGGTGTACTTCATCAGCGACAGATCTGAGGAGGGCTGGATCGGCGGCTTCGAAGCGCGATTGTAGACGATGGCTTCAATCGTCTTGGCATCGATTCTCACGGCCGCCGTCGCACCGATGTTGTAGGCGATGTCTTCAAAGTTCTTGGCATAGATGACCACTATTGGCACGGCCGCCGTCTTGGTGTTCTTCATCAGCAACAGATCTGAGAAGAGAAACGAAAGTGAGACACAGAGAGACATTTCAACTATTTCTAAGGGTAAGATCCTCACCGGCACTCTTAGATCCACGCCACCGCACGCACGGTTAGATCCGTGCCGCCGCACGCACGCTGCAGATCCGCGCCGCCGCGGCCGCTAGAGTAAGAGAGGAAATAGGAGTGAGGAAGATGCGACAGGACTATGCGACTGTCAGGGTTGGTAGGTATGTGCTCTGCTCTTCTCTCCGTATGCATCCATCGAGGTAGAGAGAGATATACAGGCCGTCCGATCATAAATGATCCAACGGTGCAAGCGTACGTTGAGCTATCAACCAACCAAGATCCGTGTGACATACATCTCGACCAATCAGAGATCAGCCAGTGATTACAACCGAGGCAAACTGAGTAGAACTAAGAGGAGGAAATGTGAGGAAATGTTTATTGGAAGTGCAAAACTGAGTAGGACTGAGTAAAACAAGTGGACCCGGAGGGGGAAAACTGATTAAAACTAAGTAAAATAGGGGCACCCAAATAATAAAGGGAGTAAGGGAAATTGAAGCTTTTGGCATAAAAATTGTTAGATTGTGTTATTTGAACAATATATTACATTTTGACCGACGTGATATTGTTTACAATTCAAAGATACACAAGTGTGACGAATTTGGACTCATTTGGACAAAGTTTGTAAGCATAGTTGGTATTTGGGAGGTGTGTTGAGTAGAAAGCCCTGCATCTTCATAGCTAGTAGCTCATGGACTAGGAAGTAGTTTTGGGAAAAACTTCATATCTCTATATTTCCTTTTCCATTATTATTTCTCTAGGTTAAGACTCCATGGGAAGGTTCCACCATGTTTTGAACTATTTTGAATTAAACTAAACCCAAAAATATATTTTTTGAGTTTAGTCACTTAGAAAATGATAAATGTGGCTTAAGCGATGAACTTATTCGAGGTGCATGACCATAGAAAACTTGCAATAACACATACATTATTGTGATTATTCAACATACAAAGGGATCCCCAATACAAATTGCTCATACAAAGGGATCCCGAATACAAAGGGATCCCCAATACAAATTGTTCATACAAAGGGATCCCCAATACAAAGGGATCCCCAATAAAAATTGTTCATACAAATTCAAATTAATTGTTCATACAAATTCAAATTAATTTTTCAAATCTTTCTTTTGCTCCTGGTGTGACTCGCTGGGGCCACCACCTTACTCCGGGTAACCCTACCAGGGATATTGCCGGTGTCTACCTTCCTTTTGCCCTCTTTCTTGTTCTTCTTCTCTTCGGGTTGTGCGAAGACAACCATATCATACAAAGCTTGTGCTCTTTCTTCTAATGCATTTTCTTCTCTTGCTTGTAGAATCTGCACTTCCAACTGTTCACTCATCTGGCGCACCAGTTCTTCACCGGCCTCTCGATCCATCGGTGCAAGCGTCTCTCGATCCATCTGTTCCCTCTGCTCTTCATCCATCGGTTCAAGCAGCTCTCGATCAATCTCCTCATGCTGAATCGCTGCTTGAATCTCCTCATGTTAAATTGTTGCTTCAATCTCCTCATGTTGAATTGCTGCTTCAATCTCCTCATGTTGAATTGTTGCTTCATTTTCCTCTGCATTTACTACCCCCGCCTGATCTTCCATTCCAAAAGCTGGGTCAACTGGATTTTTACAAAGCCTAGCAATGTGTCCATGGATTCCACAACGTTTGCACTTACGTTTTCGAATCGGTGCACCACCCTCTGCACTAGTTCTGATCCTATTCTTCCTCGGCCTACCTGCCGGTCTAGTCAAAACTGGAGAGTACAGTTTGAAGCCTGTATCGACTTTCATCCATTGGTCTTTTCCCAACAAGGTAGGAACATTCATAGCATATGCATCCCTAAATTTGGCAACAGAGAAATACTCTGACACATACTGATCAACTTCACCTTCTTCACCCCCTATAACACACATGAAAAACAATGCGTGTATGCAGGGTATCCCACGGATCTGCCATCGCCTACAATGGCATGTCCTAGCAACCAAATTCACTAGATACCTCCACTGCCTGTTTTTATTGTCAGTGTAGGTTACCTCCGCCTCCATTCCTTTTCTTACTCATTTCATCTTCAATTGTTTTTCCCTGGCATGCAAAGACCTAATCAAAGATGGGAGCATGGGATGGCCTTGATATTTTGTGGCTGCAATTCTTTGACGCAGATCGATCTTTATCATGATCATCTGCCTAATCTTATCAAATATTTGTCACAGCATAAGCCCTTACAATGACTTGATTTTTCCATTGAAACTCTCCGCAAGGTTACTTGTTACATAGTATACCTTGCAAATTTCATTGAATTGGCTTCTTGACCACACCCTACCATGATGTTCATCCAAGTACTCCTTCACCCCAGGTTTTTGTTTATACAACACATCCAAATGAAACAGATGCTTCCTAGTGTTGCATGTGTATGAAGCTGGCCATAGGTTGTCAGTAAAAACTTTACCCTTGAATTTCTTTGTAAAATTTTGTACCAAATGTCGCATACATTCCCTAAGCTCCAGTTCAGGGAATACTGCTGCTACTGCACTCTCCAAACATTTGCAAGCGTCTGTGTGGATAGCAAGTCCTGGTGGATGACCTATAAGGTCGCGCAAATTCTGCAGAAACCAAGTCCACACTACAAGAAAAGTTCTGATAGACAACGTCTCAAAATCGTCCGCTAAGGGGTATTTTTCGTCGCCCATGGGCCTAACCCGACGATATGGGTTCTGTTGTGGAAACTGCGTCAGGCAAAGTCCTACGACGATTTTTTTCGGTCCGTCGCGCTTGGGCGCCCTTCCGCCACGGAAAATCGGACCGTTGCCCAAGTGTTTCCGGGAGCCCGTTGGATCGCCGACGTCATGCAAGCCGACACGTGGCGGACGCCGTTAATCGCGGTTAACGGCGTTAACCAGCCGAAACCCCGTGGTAGATGGTAGGCCCACACGAGGCCTCGCCACGTCTTAAGCGGGCCGGCCCATTAAGTTTGCGGGCCGGGCCAGCTGACTTAGTTTGACCGGTCAACTATATAGGCGGGCTGGTCCATTAGTTACGTGGGCCGAGCCTAACCTCTAAGGTTGATCTGGTCAAAACTTTAATGGGCCGGCCCACTAAGCATGTGGGCCGGGCCGAATGCACTCGTTTGACCGGTCAACAGGCAAAAGGGCCGGCCCACAAGACATGTGGGTCCCACTTTCCTGTTATCGGGCCGCCCATTTACAAAGTGGGGTCCACATTAAAGCAAATGGGCCGGCCCAAGAAGTTAGTGGGCCGACCCAATTAGCATGTGGGTCCCACTTTCCTGTTAAAAGGCCATCCCATTTAGAATGTGGGGTCCACCATATAGCAAGTGGGCCGGCCCAACAAGATAGTGGGTCGGGCCAAAAACACAGGTGGGTCCCACTTTCCTGTTACAGGGCTGGCCCATTTAGAATGTGGGGTCCACAATAGAGCGAGTGGGCCGGCCCAACAAGATAGTGGGCCGGGCCAAAAACACCGGTGGGTCCCACTTCCCTGCTAAAGGGCCGGCCCATTTAGTATGTGGGGTCCACCATATAGCAAGTGGGCCGGCCCAACAAGATAGTGGGCCGGGCCAAAACGCTGGTGGGTCCCACTTTACGGTTAAAGGGCCGGCCCATTTAGCATGTGGGGTCCACCATATAGCAAGTGGGCCGGCCCAACAAGATAGTGGGCCGGGCCAAAACGCCGGTGGGTCCCACTTTCCGGTTAAAGGGCCGGCCCATTTAGTATGTGGGGTCCACCGTATAGCAAGTGGGCCGGCCCAACACGCTAGTGGGCCGGGCCAAAACACAGGTGGGTCCCACTTTCCTGTAAAAGGGCCGGCCCATTTAGTATGTGGGGTCCACCATAGAGCAAGTGGGCCGGCCCAACACGCTAGCGGGCCGGGCCAAAAACACGGGTGGGTCCCACATTCGTCTTAAAGGGCCGGCCCGTTTAGTACGTGGGGACCACCACAAAAGCAATTGGGCTGGCCCAACTAGTTGGTGGGCCGGCCCGGTAGTGGTGGGGTCCACCATAAAGCAAGTGGGCCGGCCCAATAAAAGTGTGGGGTCCACGAGTTAATCAAGTGGGCTGGCCCAATAAGTAAGTGGGCCGGCCCGTTTAGTTGCTTGTTTATATGCCGCGTAAAGGCGCTTTAGGATTTTGCGGGCCGAGCACGTATGTGATTTCGCTTAATTGGGCCGTTTAAGGGATGGGAATTCGTGATTTAGATATCGAGAATATTTACGCAGCATTGATTTATGTCGGATAGCCTCACTTACGACAAGCACCAAAGAAAAAATGCGCGAAAGAACTATAAAAACTAACTAAATATTACATCAGCTGCAAGGCTTTGAAAAAATATTACAGAACCCAGAGAAATTGAATGGTAATTAAACCTAGCAATACAATGAAGCGATCCGGCAATCTTTTAAGTTGTCCATGCAGCACCTATATCTGAAACAAAGACATTACAAGTTAAGACACAATGGAAACGCAAAGACACTGCAATATTGTTTGCCAAAGAATTTGGAACTCATCATTTCGTCGTTATAACAAGATCATTGTAATGCGCACAATAAGCAAACAAAGAGTGCATGCCGCATACCAACAACCAATATAACAGAGCATGTTAGAATGAAACAGCAGACTTACTCTTTGTCGAGTCCCATGCAAATCAACATGTTCAGGGAGTACAAAATTGGCATGAACAACATAGTAGCGAGCTATAAATTTTGTAACAACGGCTGAGCAAGATGAAGTTATGATGGCTACATCTACGGAGCGAGGGAATGTAAACCAAAAATAGAAGTTACGATGGCAAAAGCTAAAGAGGAGGGAATGTGAACCAACATGTGCCAAGTGCAATTACTTAATTTTGGCCGTGAACTAAATAATACTCCTGAACTTATAGTGAAGGGGATGCAAATCAAGATGTTTAGGGATATAAACTTGTAATGAGCAACACATAGAGGATAGTTAATGCTTGGAGCTTAGGATGGACCCGGATACAGAATATAGTGGGATCACCTGTGAACTTGTATAAGAGGGAATGCAAACCAATATGTTCAGCTTTCCATATGTGAGCGTCATGCCAAGTGAGAGAAACAAGTCAATAATGCAGCTTTTGAAGAACAAGATGGCACGCAAAATTATTATCTAGTAGTATGAC
>NW_025900579.1:0-44193 GCF_022539505.1 Lolium rigidum | reverse complement strand
ATCCATCACTTCGACAAAACTTTCAAATAGCCATTCAAAAGTATCCGCAGTCTTGATCCTTCGGAAGAGCCCAACCAAATACAATTGTCCTCGCATTTCCATTGATTCCAATAATCGGGCCGAAAGGCATGTTGTACTTGTTAGTGCTCGTAAGTTGTATCAAAACGCATTATCTCACCATATAGCTTGTAATCCATTCTAGATTTTGCATCTCGTCCGGAATAAAGATCTAACCATGCCTTCACCATCAACTTCCATCTTGCAACAAAAGCCAGGTTTGCTAAGTCTGGATCTTTTCAATATAATTTAGAGCACATGCAATATCCGTATTCCGCTTCAACTTCCTTTCGACTTGTTTCGGGTTGTCCATCTTCTTCTTCCCAAAGTTTATGTTTCCAAAGCTACCTTTCAATCTTCCGAATATAGTCATTATTCGTTGAGGCTTCACCCTAATCTCTTGCAATAATTTAGATAGTAAAATTTCTTCCTCAGCTCATGTATCCGTGGCTCAAGAAAAACTTTGTAAGGGAAGGAGAACTAGCTAACTCATGGTTGTGCTCGAGTGAACAAGAAATGATTTGCCACTCGGTATGCACTAGTTTTACTTCGACGTGCATATGACAATTTGTTTTTGCAAGAACATTCCTTTTCCTTTTCCTTTCAGCTTATATCCTTTGTTCAGCTTTTCCTACCCTTGTTGCACTCTAAGGTAATCTTCCTCGATTTATAATTCCTTCCTTTTATGACTGCAAATCCATGAACCTTCCCGTAAAGGTTAACAAACTTTACTGCATGTTCCAAAGTGGGGAAAACCATACCAACTTCTGGTGGTTTCGCATTACTGATTTCTTCAGGAGTTGGAAATAAATAATCTTCATTAGGATTGGCTACATCATCTTCTGAATCATTCTCATCTTCAGTACAACCTTCAATATTTTGTTCCACAATCTCCAAGACCTACAAATAAAAGAGTAGACATAAAACATCAGTGAACATCGATTTAATACTTTTAAACAAGGAATTTTAATGAATGCAATCAGAAACATATTAGTACCTTATCCAAATCAGTTTCAATATCTTCTGGTTGGCCAACCAAATTATCATTACAAGCATTCTCCCCACTATTTTCAGAAACAGGAATCTGGTACAAATTTTTCAAACACAATTTTTTAATATGATGCTTTTTGGCACACAAACTAAAGAAATGCAGAAACACATATTATCTGTAAAACTAAAGAAATGCAGAAACACATATTGGAAAACTAAAACAAGAGGAATAGATAGGACAACTAGCTACACAATATTATCTGTAAATCAAGAAAGTGCTGGTACATTAAAACAAAGGGAACATATAGAACAACTAGTTAGGCAAAAAAAAAGTGCTTATATAATACAACTTCATACATATACTGTCTTTTTGTACTAAAGAATCACTGCACATAAAAAGGAACAGACAGAACAAATAGTTAGGCAAAAAATAAGTGCTTACAAATTCTTAGAAGTACAGCTAAAAAAGGATATTGTATGACCTATAAATTCTTAAAAGTACAGCTAAAAAAGGGATCCTAATGAAGATACGTAGTTACCTCTGAGCTAGTTGATGCAACTGCTACAGGTTTCATAATATTCTGTACATCATTATGAATGAAATCTTCGTTCCTTTCAATTACTTCAGACAAACCCTGCTAAAATTAAAGATAAAACATGTAGGACTTATTTTCTAAAACGATTTATTTTTGTTTTTGCTAAATTAAAGAAAATAATTTGACAAGTGCGTTATATTTTTTTAACACACCTGGGTATGTTTCCTCATCTCTTCATACAAGACATACTGGTCAAATTCATCCATAGCTTGATCTTTTTTTTCATTTGAAGAAGTCATGGCAGTCTTTGCATTCTACATTTTTAAGTATACATTAAATAACACAAACTAGCAAAATCAATGCAATAATAATTAACCCATTTGTTTTTACCTTGGCAATATCAGACTCCATAACATTGATTGAACCTATAGCACGTGCAAGAGGATTACAGTTCTTTTTACCTATTTTACCCTGTGTTACAAGTAACATATGTTTTCTGTTAGTTTATACTAAATTGACATCGCAATGGAAATTTTTTCGTAAAAAAAAACATGTTATCAAGACCTGTTCACTAGTTTTTGATCTCTGATTTTCTTCATTTTTTTTCTCTGATTCTCTCTGAAATTACTTATAGCTGCTTGAACTTTATCAACATTTTCCACTTTTTTCATGTTTTCTGATTGATTTTCCATGGCAAAACCTGCAAAATATAATTATTCAGATAAGATAAGAGCTTTTTCTCAAATAATTTTTGCACTATGTTATTCTCTCTGATTCTATATGATGGAAGAAAACTATAGACGCTAAAAAGCAGGAAACAACAATTCGGATGCACATGTACAAGAAAAAACTATGAAGAGCATCTCAACTATGAATTATTCTAATTGAATGACAAGTCAAAGTATTACTGATCAAGACTCACTAAAAACTAGGGACATAAGGGAAGAACAGGGAAACACTAAAAACAAGTCAAGCCCATGTTTCAGTATGTAACTATCATCAATCACAAGGTGTAAAAGCACTAGACGAACGAATTTTTTTGGAGTAAACTTTTTGTAAGCCTAAGTTAAGAGGTTCTTTCTATACCCCAAAGTCTAAATATGAGACCTCGCATCCCACATATTTTTTTTAAAGGACAATCCTTGAAAATAAAGTTTCCAAGCACAGATATGGTGAATATGTTTGTTACAAAAAAAGTAATAGCAAGAAAAATACAATCAACAATTACAATATAGACAATGGGCCAAGAACTCTAGTTGTTACAACATATTGCCTTATTAGAAATCTAGTTGTACTCTAGCAGCATAGGAACACAAAGTATCGCATCATCATTTTTTCATCTTCCCCAAAATCCTCATTATTAACTGGTTCTCGATCCTAGAAAACATACCTTATAGGACATATACTACTGCGATATTTCTCTTTCTCTTAGCTACAGTTGGTTATACTCCTTCTAATAGGAATAATCTATCAATCCTAGAGTTTAACCTCTAAAGTATTACATTTTGCAAACTGTTAAAGATGGCATCTGCCTACCAGATGAACTAACCGGAGGCCAGGGGTCAGGTTAAGGATTAGCTGTTGCATACCATGAATAGTATGATGTAATTGGCAAAAATTGAGAATCTCGGTTAATGTTTGGCAAAAATTCGTCCATATTTGTAAGAATAATTTGGCAAAAATTGAGAAACTCAAGATGTACAACACATGTGCAGAATTTCCATCAAACTGTACTTGTTGACAAAATCAATTGAAAGATATCTGTAAGAATACTGAAGTTAATTTAGGCTAACATAATCTTTGGTACAGACATATTGAATTTTTAAGAAGAGCACCGGTGATCAAGAGGTAATAAGATAATGATGAAGGTATCATACAACAGGGAATCCTGCAAGTCAAAATTAAGCTTGGAGATATACCAACACCCACCTCTGTTCCTAAACTAAATCAGCATAAGGAACAGGCTACAATGTTTCAGTTCCTAATAGTACTAATTGCTCTAACAGAGAACTGAATCGAAATCGGCTGACCATGTGCGACAAGAAGAAGAAGAAGACGAAACCTGTGTGCGTGAAGATCGACGGATTTTAAGGAGGAGCGATGCGGGGGAGGAAGAAGATCATATGTTCGTCCGGCGTGGTAGATCAGACCTTCCCCTCCAGATCTCTGGAGGAAATTCGTATCCTTCTTCCTCAACCAGGAATTTGTCGAGCACGGAGGAGGTACCTCATGATCCAACCTCTCTGGGACGATTGGGTTCATGCACCCTTTTGACCGGGGGTCATGCACAAATGTGGCGTGCACCCTCCGCTACCACTACAAGACAGATTATCACATTGTCAACAAAAGACAGATAATCTCCATACGTAATTTGATTTAGTAACTTCACTAAAAGAAGCTTGGGTAGCTTGAAAATTAAAATAGATGAAGACATGAGAAAAAATGTGGTTATGGGGAAATTCGTATCCTTCTTCCTGATTTCCACAGTCTTCGTCCTCCCCATTTCTTTTCTCCGCCTCCGACCATTTTCGCTCGAGCTCGGCTTCCTTCTTCGCTCGAGCACTGGTTCCTTGGGGTTCTGCTTCGGATCGTATCCGTCGATGGCGGCGGAAGGTCAGGACTCGTCCCCTCCTTCTCCTCGTATGCGCAGTAGTTAGGTTTTGGTTAGGGTTTTCATCGGATTGATTCATAGGGGCGGCGCTGATTCGGTAGGATGTGAAATGTTTCGAGATCTTTTCCTTGGCTTACGAAACATATTCGGGTGGTGGTGGAAGATTGGTTTTCTAGGGTGGTTTCCGAGCTCTCGATCCCGTTCGTGTGACTCCAATGCCGACGGAGGAGTAGGGGTTTGTCTTCCCGCTTTTTTGCGGTGGTTTATTGCTTGATTTGGGTCAGGGGTTTAGGTTTGCCGCTTGATCTGGTGCAGTTTCGCGCCTTTGCAGATGCGTATGACTCGTACTGGTTCCTTGGTGGCCGTACTGGTTCCTTGGTGGCTGTACTGGTTCCTTGGTGGCTGTACTGGTTCCTTGGTGGTTCCCTAGAAACAATTGCTCATTAGTTTTTGTTAGGGGTTTTTAGGATGATTTTTCAGTGTTGCAGGCGGTGCTGATTCACGAATATATGTTTCTTTTTTCGCTAGGTTTTGTTTGTTCTTTAGCTAGAAGTTTATCCCAAACATCTCACACTATGGTTGCTTCACTTCAAGGACTAGCAACTGTTGTTATATATTACATGATAAGAACTCGTTCATTGTAAGGCAAGATGTTATTGTTTTCTAGATGTGGCATTACATGTGGGTGAATTCAGGAGAGATTATATGGGTTAATTGTCGCTGAATACCTATTTGACCCATTTTTTCTAGATTTGGTATTACATGTGGTAGAATTTAATGGTGGCATTGGTAGCCGTTAGGCATTGAACTTGTACGAATAAGTAGAACCATGGAAAATGTTCACGAACCTGTAAGTAGAATAAGTTATATGAAGAGAGAATCTTCCTGTGGGATTGTTCTCCCATTGTGTTTTGCTTCTCTCAATTACTTTCTCTTATGTACTAGCATTTTCTTTGTTTTTAGGAATGTACTACCATAGCTTTTTTTCTGATTTGGTTTCTGATAGGCACTAGCATAGGTTTCTGATATGTTTTTTTCTTTAATTGGTTTTTGATATGCACTATCCAGTATGAAGATAGCCACTGTCCAGTATCTTGCGCCCATGCAAATCTGTTTCTAGTGCACGTGGTAGTTTCCTTAGCATCACCTGTGGTATCCGTATAGGTTTGATCTGCTGTTGATTTTGAATTTTGCTATGGTTAGGTCTATCATGTTATCAGCAGAAAACAATAGTTCTGTACTCATGTACTCATGTTCTAGAGTACATCATGTTCTAGAGTTATGTTCTAGTTGAAGATTGATTTTGCTATGGGGTATATATAGCATGATGCAGTTTTCTTTTAGGAATCACTTTCTAGAATCAGGACTACATTTTTGTATGAAATGCTATGGTTGGGAATGGTATGGTATAGTTTTTGTTCATCTCTTGAAAAATATATAGACCTGGAACACCAACTTCTTTGGGGTAGTTTTGGTTTCTTGGTATACTTGCAGTCTATGGCATTTTTTTCTGCTTTTTTGAACTTTGTGTTGACTATATCAGCTCCTGTTTTTCGAAGTTTTTCTATGTTTTAGTGGGCTCATATAACTTGTTAAATTCCAATTTCCATGTTAATTTTAACAGGTCGTCCACACCTCTTACTGTTTTTTCATGTTGTTCGTGTTGAATACGTGTTCGATTTTTTTGAAACCAACCCATGATTATTTAGTTTGGTTCATACGAAATCACATGTGCATTTCTTCTGTTTTTAGGATTATTCGTTAGATTCAGTTCGCTCAAGTAGTAAGTCATTTAAGATGCATGGTTCATATTTATATACTCCTACAGTAGAGAAAATTACACTTTGCTTTTTAATGATTTTCTTTAATACATGTAGAATATTTATGCAACTATATTTTTTTTGGTAATTCCAGGACTCTTTTTTTCTGATTGTCCATACCAGCGTTTTCTATACTTTTTAGCTAATATTCTGTTGCTTCTTTTGTTTCTGTTTTTTCTTTTGTAGTCAATGTTCTTGATATTGTTCCACCATGCAAGCCTAGCATACAATCTAGGTTTTCTACACTAAGATTCATGAAAATAGTGAAGAAATTCAATCCAATCCAGAGATCCTACATTTCCAAGTATCATTTGGATAATCTGGCTATGCTCCCCGATCACTTAATGATCCCTATGCATCTTCTTGAGTGGCTTGTTAGCAAAACTTCTAATGATGGGTCGAAGTACTTTCAGCACGAGAACAAATCTATTCACTTCAACAAGGAAATGGTAGACAAGGTTTTCGGTTTTCCAGCTGGGACCAAGCAATTTCTGTTAGAAAGCTCCGATCCTGAAATAAACAGAGAGGTTGATGAGATATGTAATCAGTACGTCAAAGGGAAGAAGAAAATATCTGTGCTGAATGTGGAATCTGTGTTGCTTGGTTCTAACAATGAGGTTGTTTTCATTAGGAGCTTCTTGCTTTTATTCATCACAACAGTTTTGTGCCCTTCAACATACAACTTTGTGAACCCCAAATATCTCTTCTCTCTGAGAGACAGTGACATCAAAGAAGTATATAATCTTGATTTTGCCTCCCTCTGCCTGAACAATCTGTGGAATGAGATGAATTCTTGGAAAGCAAAGGTTCTCCAAGACCAAAGTAATTCCAACAAGATATTATGGATCGGTGGCTGTTTACCTTTGATTGCAGTAAGTGCTATTTTTGCATTCTGTATCTTTATGTAATCTCTTTTGTTTTTCAATAATATTTGTAAATATCTTACTATAATCTTCTTATGTCTCCTCTTCTTTTTGTTGTCGTTTTTCTAGATTGTATACATGGATTTCCTTGATTTCGAAGGCAACGTTGGTCCACTTGATTATCATCTGCCTAGAATGTCACATATAAGGAATGAAGACTTTCTTCATGTAGTGAAATCAGACCGTAACATGAACTCAGAAAAATCATATGGAGTCCTACCAGTACGTGTTTTGGTTGTTGAATCATTTTTTTTCCAATCAATTTTCCTTGTTCCCATCCTTTTTTTTCAACATCTCTTGTTAACTAAGTTCATATTTTTATACAGCATCGGGACATCTCTCTTACTCCATATAATGATGCCTTAGCAATTATTCCAGTTCAAGTGGAACCTGATTCAGTTGTTGCAGTGGTTGATGATATTACAGCAGATCTTGTAGAACCTATTGATGAAGACGTTGTTCACAATGTTCAGGACACAATGTTCAGCACACCAGTATGTCCTCATTTCTTTTTTTTTGTATCTTTCTTTTTTTAAATAACAGGTTCCTAATTTACTTATTGCAAAAAAATGAAATTCTAATTCGTTTGTTGCTTATCTTTTTTTGTTCATGCCAGATTTATATCTCTGATCCACAAGTTGAAGTTGATAGTCTTGGGTCTCACACCATTGAGGGTGAAGATTGGTTGTATTCTGCTGATTCCGATTCTGCTCAGATTAGGAGTTTCGACAGAGCTGTTGAACAAGATATAATTGGACTTGGTGAGAACTATAATGAAGGTATGAATTGTTATGCTTACGGATTTTTCATTGGTACTTTTTCTCCAATGCTTATTTGCTTCTTTTCATCTTAAGAGTTAAGAACATCAATTTTCTTTTTTACAAGTCTTTTTTTATGTTTTTGCAAGTGTGTGTTCAAATGTATTAATGTAGAAACTTTCTTACTGTGTTAAAATAATGATACAAGATGTGTTTCTCCCTGTATATGACTTTACTGTGTTAAAATAATGATACAAGATGTGTTTTCTCCCCGTATATGACTTTTTTGAGATGTCTTCAAACAATGGGCTCACAGCAAGGAACATTGGAGGAATTCATGATATTGGTGATGGATTACTCAACATAGCTATCTCTTACGCTCAAGTTTCTGATAGCTATTCAGTAGAAGAGATAGCTGAAGGATTTGTTTCAGAAACCTTGTCACATACTCCAGTACTGTCCACCCTAAGTATGTAGCAAGTATTCATATTTTCTATATTTTTATATATGGTCAGAGGATGCATATCAGCATGCTAATAATAATTTAACACACAGGCATTGCAAGTAATCAATTTGGAGATGGAGTAGGATTTTCCATGTCTTCCAACCAACCTCCTGTGATCAGAGCAGTGGAACCATCTGCAGGTAACTTTTTCTAAATATGAATGGTTTCCCAATTTTTATATAAGACATCCATTTTTGTTCTTTTTTCATTATCTATACATTTTTAGTTTTTATAATTTATCTGATGTTTTCTTATTTTTTTTTCCAATAGGGAATGCAAACAACTTTCTGAACTTATTCCCTCCAGCTGAAACCGATCATAGTAGTTTCGACAAGAGGAATAGGAAAAAGAGAGCTGCGAAAGCAACATCTCCTGAGAAGGTCATGTCAGATATAATTATAGATTCCTACATTCTATCTTTCCATAATGATCATCTGAGAAGGAACAGATTCAAGAAAGCAAATCCTTCGTAAGTCTATCTATACATGTTTTTACCATTTATTTTTTCTCTTTTTTACTGTACCTTACATGTTGTTTTCTGAAGAAGTCACTACTCTTTAATCTAGTAACTTCTCTTTTTCCTGGTTTTTTCATATTTTGTTTTCTATCTGACAGTCCAATTGTAGTCGAGATTGGTCGTTACTCTGTAACATATACCAATTTCTTCAACTCATTTAAAGCCAATGGTGATGTAAATGGAGATACTATGTCAGTGTATGCTCAAATCTACAACGACGAATCTAGATATGATGCATTGTCGAAACCATATCTGAAAAAGTTCATGTTTGCTCCTCAATTCACTGTGAGCTACTAACCCAACTTTTTTTTCCAGGCTATTTTTCATTCATTCATCTATCTGATATGTATTCAGTCATTTACCTACCCATTTATTTTTACTCAAACACAGGAAATGTTGATGCAAGATCCAAGTGGATTTGACAAGGATTTCGTTATCAGAGAATTCAGATGGGTCACCAATTATTTAGGATTTGACATTTCAACAATGGACATCGTAATAAACTTTTTCCAAAACTTTGAACATGTTCTTTTTCATATGAACATTATTTCACCTATTCTCTTTTATTGAATCCTCTTTTTATTATTATGATGCAGTTGCACTTCCCAAGAGTTGATTCCAAAAAATGGGTTCTGGTAGCTGTTAATCCACTTTATGAGACAATAAATTTCTTCGATCCCACTTCTTCAACAGCAAAACAAAACCAAGACGAATTGATGAGGAATATGGTACATTTTCCTCCCATTTTTTAAAAATGTTTTTCCATGTATAATTTTTTTCCCAAGTCATTTTTAACTATCCATTTACTATTCATTCTTTTTTCATATGTAGGCATGTAATCTGAATACAGTTTGTAAAGAACTCAATATTATTGGGAAGGATATTGAAAAGTTCAAGAAACCAAAGTCCCAAAATTACACCTGTAGTGCACTGATGTGAGTTTTCTTCTTCTTACATATTCCCCTTGTCCTTTCACATGTATCCATAATGTTTTTCTTCCAAATCCAGATTTGTTTTAAGTTTCCTGATTCATTTACTTTTTATTGTAGGCATGAAAGTGGAATCTACACGATGCTCTATGCGGAAAATTGGCATGGAAAATTTATGAAATCTTTCACCAAAGTACAAGTTCACCTATTCTATCAATTTGTCATTTAGTAGAATAGTTTTTAAACATAAACTTATGACGCAAACTTCCTTTTATATAGTTTGCCTATATAAATTAGAATAAAAAAGAAATATTTTATATAGTTCGCCAACACATTTCCTAATTAGACACAATCTGTTTTTATACGTACAAGCATTTAGTCTTTCTTTTTTCCAGTATATAGGCAAACTTTTTTGAATGCATCATTTCCTCCATTTTCTTGGAATTTTCTTGCGTAATATAGGCCCAGTAGGAGTCGGAGGTCTTTTTTATGATCATATGTCAATTTAAATTCAATTATGCTCCTGCAAATTTGTAATTGAAAGTATGTTTCTATGATCTTTTTCTTCTTTCATCCTGACCAATTTGTAATTCTGAGGGCCCACCATTAACAATGATTCTTGTTTTGCTCCCTCAGTTCAGTAGCCGAGTTTTCTTAGATCAGTTTATCTGGATAGAATTTTTTGCTCACAAAGGATGAGTAGCTCAATAATGCAACTAGCTTCGCCTTTTATAGGCTGAGCTTTTGATTTTGTCGAAACCGGCTTTTTCCAAAACTACAGGGTGCGTGTTCGCACTTGAGCTTTTTTCCAGCATGTTTTCTTCTTCCGTAGTCCTGTGTTGGGGAACTATTTAAAATATTTCTTTTTATTTTCTAATTTATATGATTTCTAATCTCTTTTTTCTTTTCTATCAATTTTTATTCTGCTACAATACATTGTTTAAATATGAATTTTTGGAACTAACACTTATCTGTTTTCTGATTTTTTTGTAGGAAATTGTTCCACACTTTAGGATGCTGAAAGCATATGACATGTTTTATTGCATTCAGAACAAGGTTGCTAATCAACACTTTGAGAAAACCAGGAAAAGGAAGCGTTAGTGGTTAGTTCTGTCATGAATTCTTTTTTTCAATTATCGTATGTTTTGGATACAAAGTAATTCCTTAAAAGGATTAAATACATTTGAACTGAAGTGTATGAACTATGAAGAGGTTGAACGAAACAATATTAGTGAAGCAGCATAATACCTATAAATGTTTTTTACATGTACTATCAAACTTTCGGAATTATACTTTTTCCTAATATCCTTTTTAAAATGTAGCTTTTTGCAGAGAAGCATTGAGATGATCATTTCGCCAGGTCAAAAGCACTGCTATATTTTTTCCGAGAGGTTCACACCATTCGGTTATCTTTTTGATGTATATCAACTGAGCAAACTTTGACATCACGTTACAGTTTCCACTTTGTAATAAACATTTTTGTTCCCATAGATTTTTTGTAATATGGAGTGGTACAAACTCTGAATTCAGAGACAGTTTTCCGTTTTCATAAACATATTTTCGAGATGGAGAGATACAAATTTGAAATCAGGAGACACTTATTCCCTGTAATAAACATATTTTTCTACCCTGGATTTTTTTGTAGTAACGAGATATTTTCATATCTGCTCAGAAAACAAGCCACGGCAACCCTAAGAGAGCTGAATAACGTCAGCCCTCGCAAATTATCCTACACAGCCGCAACCCATGATTACCCCCTTCCGGGTCTCCGTCCCTGAGCTTTCGACGGCGGCGGCGAACTCGTGATCTCACAGCAGGCGCACCCTCCTCGCCGTCGTCTCGGATCCACCGCCGCTTCTCGCGACCATAGTTCGTTCTTCCGAGAACTAATCAAACGATGAAATCGGCAAGGAATCGGGATCTAACCTTCCGCCGCCATCGATGGGGACGACGAATCAGACCAACGAAGAACTCTTAGACGCGCGCAGGGGAGTGGCGGAGGAAGAAACCCATGAGAGGCCGGAGAAAGAACCAGAGGAAGAAGATGGGGTGCGGAAGCGGAGGGCTGCGGAAGCGGAAGAACCAGGTCGGAGCGGCGAAGCAGGAGGAATTGGTTCTGGATACAATAGAACATGTCGTATGCTTTCATCTTCCTATACTCTAGGATGATTTCCTGCAATTGAACCACATGAAATTACTTTTTTATAACAAGAATAGAGAAAGCATGGATGAAATTTGTAAGCACAAAGATTCGTATGTCCCTTTCTATAGGGTTCACCTGCTTAACCAGCAAAAAATTAACAGTTATTCAAGTTAAACAGTCTCATAACTCTAGAACTCGTTCATGATAAGAATTCGTTCATCATATAGATTCCGTTCATGATAAGAATTCGTTCATGATATAGATTCCGTTCATGATAAGAACTTGTTCACGATAAGATTCTGTTCATGATAGAATTCGTTCATGATATAGATTCCGTTTCATGATAAGAATTCGTTCATGATATTTGATTCCGTTCATGATATAGATTCCGTTTTCATGATAAGAATTCTGATAAGATTCCGTTCATTATAAGAACTCGTTCATGATTAGAATTCGTTCATGATATAGAACTCGTTCATGAATAGATTCCGTTCATGATAAGAATTCGTTCATGATAAGAATTCGTTCATGATATTTGTTTCCGTTCATGATAAGATTCCATTCATCATAAGAATTTGTTCTTGATAAGATTCCGTTCATGATAAGAATTCGTTTATGATAAGAATTCGTTCATGATAAAAAATTGTTCATGATAAGAATTCGTTCAAGATAAAAATTGTTCATGATAAACAATTGTTCATGATATAGAATCCGTTCATGATAAGAATTCGTTCGAACTCGTCCATGATAAGATTCCGTTCATGATAAGAATTCGTTCATGATAAGAATTCGTTCATGATATAGATTTCGTTCATGATGTAGATTCCGTTCATGATAAGAACTCTGATAAGATTCCGTTCATGATAAGAACTCGTTCATGATAACATTCCGTTCATGATAAGAACTTGTTTCACAATAAGATTCTATTCATGATAGAATTCGTTCATGATATAAAATCTGCTCATGATGTGAATTTCTTCATCATAAGAATTCGTTCTTGATAAGAGTCCGTTCATGATAAGAATTCGTTCATGATATAGAGTCCGTTCATGATATAGAATCAGTTCATGATAAGAATTCGTTCATGTTATAGAACTCGTTCATGATAAGATTCCGTTCATGATAAGAATTCGTTTATGTTAAGAATTCGTACATGATAAAAATTTGTTCATGATAAGAATTCGTTCATGATAAAAATTGTTCATGATAAGAATTCGTTCATGATATAGATTCCGTTCATGATAAGAATTTTGTTCATGGTAAGAATCTGTTCATGATAAGAATTTCGTTAATGATAAGAGTTCGTTTGTAATAAGAATTCGTTCATGATAAGAAATCGTTCATCATATAGATTCCGTTCATGATGAGAATTCCGTTTCATGATATAGAACTTCCGTTCATGATAAGAATTCATTCATGATAAGAATTCGTTCATGATATAGATTCCGTTCATCATAAGAATTCGTTCATGATAAGAATTCGTTCATGATATTTTGATTCCGTTCATGACATAGAATATGTTCAAGAAGAAAAATAATGCATGACATAGAATATCTTCATGATAAGAATTCGTTCATGATATAGATCCCGTTTATGATAAGATCCCGTTCACGATAAGAATTCGTTCATGATAAGAACTCGTTCATGCTAAGATTCCGCTCATGATAAGAATACCCTTTGGTTTGCCTTCTTCCGACATCAGAGTATTGATTCCGTTCATGATATAGATTCCGTTCATGATAAGATTCCGTTCATGATAAGAACTCGATCATGATAAAGAATTCGTTCATAATATAGATTCCGTTCTTAATAAGAATTCGTTCATGATATTGATTCCGTTCATGATATAGATTCCGTTCATGATAAAAATTCGTTCATGATAAGATTCCATTCATGATAAGATTCCGTTCATGATATAGAATCTGTTTCATAATATAGAATATGTTCATGGTAAGAATTCGTCCATGATAAGATTTCGTTCATGATATAGATTCCGTTCATGATATAGAATCTGTTCATGATAAGAATTCGTTCTTGATATAGAATCTGTTCATGATAAGAATTTGTTCATGATAAGATTTCGTTCATGATATAATTTATGTTCATGATAAGAATTCGTTCATGATAAGAATCTGTTCATGATAAGATTCCGTTCATGATAAGATTCCATTTATGATATAGAATTTGTTCATGATATAGAATATGTTCATGATAATAATTCGTTCATGATAAGATTTCTTTCATGATATAGATTCCGTTCATGATATAGAATCTGTTCATGATATGATTCCGTTCATGATTAAAATTAGTTCATGATGTAGAACTCGTTCATGAATAGATTCCGTTCAACATAAGAATTCGTTCATGATAAGAATTTGTTCATGATAAGATTCCGTTCATGGTAAGATTCCGTTCATGATATAGAATCTGTTCATGATATATAATATGTTCATGATAAGAATTCGGTCATGATAAGATTTCGTTCATGATATAGATTCCGTTCATGATAAGATTCCGTTCATGATTAGAATTCGTTCATGATATAAAATTCGTTCATGATATAGAACTCGTTAATGATAAGGTTCCGTTCATGATAAGATTCCATTCATTATATAGAATCTGTTTCATGATATAGAATATGTTCATGATAAGAATTCGTTCATGATAAGATTTCGTTCATGATTCTGTTCATGATAAGAATTCTTTCATGATAAGATTTCGTTCATGATAGAATCTGTTCATGATAAGAATTCGTTCATGCTAAGATTTCGTTCATGATATAGATTCTGTTCATGATAAGAATTCGTTCATGATAAGAATCTGTTCATGATAATATTTTTCATTAATGATAAAAATTCGTTTATGATAAGAATTCGTTCATGATAAGAACTCGTTCATCATATAGATTCCGTTCATGATAAGAACTCGTTCATGATATAGATTTCGTTCATGATAAGAACTTGTTCACGATAAGATTCTGTTCATGATAGAATTCGTTCATGATATAGATTCCGTTTCATGATAAGAATTCGTTCATGATATTTGATTTCGTTCATGATATAGATTCCGTTTCATGATAAGAATTCTGATAAGATTCCGTTCATTATAAGAACTCGTTCATGATTAGAATTCGTTCATGACATAGAACTCGTTCATGAAGATATTCCGTTCATGATAAGAATTCGTTCATGATAAGAATTCGTTCATGATATTTTTGATTCCGTTCATGATAAGATTCCATTCATCATAAGAATTCGTTCTTCATAAGATTCCGTTCATGATAAGAATTCGTTTATGATAAGAATTCGTTCATGATAAAAATTTGTTCATGATAAACAATTGTTCATGATATAGAATCCGTTCATGATAAGAGTCCGTTCATGATAAGATGAATGTTCTATATCATGTGGTTCATGTGATAAGAGTTCTGATAAGATTCCGTTCATGATAAGAATTCGTTCACGATAAGATTCTGTTCATGATATAGAATCCGTTCATGATAAGAATTTTGTTCATGATAAGAATCTGTTCATGATAAGAATTTCGTTAATGATAAGAGTTCATTTAAAATAAGAATTCATTCATGATATAGATTCCGTTCATCATAAGAATTCGTTTTTTGATAAGAGTCCGTTCATGATAAGATTCCGTTCATGATAAGATTCCATTCATGATAAGAATTCGTTCATGATAAGATTCCGTTCATGATAAGATTTCATTCATCATAATAATTCGTTCTTGATAAGATTCCGTTCATGATAAGAATTCGTTCATGATAAGAATTCGTTCATGATATAGATTCCGTTCATGATATAGATTCCATTCATGATAAGAACTCTGATAAGATTCCGTTCATGATAAGAACTCGTTCATGATAAGATTCCGTTCATGATAAGAACTTGTTTCACGATAAGATTCTGTTCATGATTGAATTCGTTCATGATATAAAATCTGCTCATGATATGAATTTGTTCATCATAAGAATTCGTTCTTGATAAGAGTCCGTTCATGATAGGAATTCGTTCATGATATAGATTCCGTTCATGATATAGAATCCGTTCATGATAAGAACTTCGATAAGATTCCGTTCTTTGATAAGAGTCCGTTCATGATAAGAATTCGTTCATGATATAGATTCCGTTCATGATAAGAATTTGTTCATGATAAGAATCTGTTCATGATAAGAATTTCGTTAATGATAAGAGTTCGTTTATAATAAGATTTCGTTCATGATATAGATTCCGTTCATCATAAGAATTCGTTTTTTGATAAGAGTCCGTTCATGATAAGATTCCGTTCATGATAAGAATTCGTTCATGATAAGATTCCGTTCATGATAAGATTCCATTCATCATAAGAATTCGTTCTTGATAAGATTCCGTTCATGATAAGAATTCGTTCATGATATAGATTCCGTTCATGATAAGAACTCTGATAAGATTCCGTTCATGATAAGAACTCGTTCATGATAAGATTCCGTTCATGATAAGAACTTGTTTCACGATAAGATTCTGTTCATGATTGAATTCGTTCATGATATAAAATCTGCTCATGATATGAATTTGTTCATCATAAGAATTCGTTCTTGATAAGAGTCCGTTCATGATAAGAATTCGTTCATGATATAGATTCCGTTCATGATATAGAATCCGTTCATGATAAGAACTCTGATAAGATTCCGTTCTTTGATAAGAGTCCGTTCATGATAAGAATTCGTTCATGATATAGATTCCGTTCATGATAAGAATTTGTTCATGATAAGAATCTGTTCATGATAAGAATTTCGTTAATGATAAGAGTTCGTTTATAATAAGATTTCGTTCATGATATAGATTCCGTTCATCATAAGAATTCGTTTTTTGATAAGAGTCCGTTCATGATAAGATTCCGTTCATGATAAGATTCCATTCATGATAAGAATTCGTTCATGATAAGATTCCGTTCATGATAAGATTCCATTCATCATAAGAATTCGTTCTTGATAAGATTCCGTTCATGATAAGAATTCGTTCATGATAAGAATTCGTTCATGATATAGATTCCGTTCATGATATAGATTCCATTCATGATAAGAACTCTGGTAAGATTCCGTTCATGATAAGAACTCGTTCATGATAAGATTCCGTTCATGATAAGAACTTGTTTCACGATAAGATTCTATTCATGATTGAATTCGTTCATGATATAAAATCTGCTCATGATATGAATTTGTTCATCATAAGAATTCGTTCTTGATAAGAGTCCGTTCATGATAAGAATTCGTTCATGATATAGATTCCGTTCATGATATAGAATCCGTTCATGATAAGAACTCTGATAAGATTCCGTTCTTTGATAAGAGTCCGTTCATGATAAGAATTCGTTCATGATATAGATTCCGTTCATGAACGGAATCTTATCATGATAAGAATCTGTTCATGATAAGAATTTCGTTAATGATAAGAGTTCGTTTATAATAAGATTTCGTTCATGATATAGATTCCGTTCATCATAAGAATTCGTTCATGTTAAAAATTTGTTCATTATATAGAACTCATTCATGATATAGATTCCGTTCATGATAAGAATTCGTTCATGATGAGAATTCGTTCATGATAAGATTCCGTCCATGATAAGATTTCGTTCATGATATATAGATTCCGTTCATGATAAGAATTCATTCATGATAAGAATTTGTTCATGATAAGAATTTCGTTAACGATAAGAGTTCGTTTATGATAAGAATCCGTTCATGATAAGAACTCGTTCATTTTTGCATGTTAATTACTATAAAGACTTGATTCATTTTTTGCTTTTTCAGTTTTCGATTGATCAATCAATGGTAAATTGGTTCTCCATATTCATATCAGTTCATCTCTTCTTCTGCACCCAAGTTCTTTCATCTGAAGAAAGCTCTCTGCCATTCTTTTGTCACTGCATCCATGCATCAACCCATCATGCATAGATGAACCATTTATTGGGTCATCTCCAGTGCTTCTCTTGAAAGTTTCAGAACATCAAACAGAAGTTCTCTCTGTACTTCCTCCAATCCAGGCTGCAGGACAATATCTACACCATTATTTTTATTTTTTTGCAGTTACAGTTCATGCCTTTGCACAGTGAAAAGCACTGGAGACTACATGATGAATGGAATCTTATCAGTGAAAAGCACTTTGAGTTACAGGGGGTTTGCTCAACCCTGAACCTTAATTACAGACTACAATCTCTTGACCCTGACCTGGCCTGGTGCAGATGCTTAAGTTGTAAACATCAATTAACTAACAACAGAGGCCAACATCAATTAACTAACCACAAAGGCCAACATCAATTAACTAACAGAACAGGGCACCATTAATTCACCAAAAAGAGAGCACAACATCAATCAATTTCATGAACGAATAAGCAATTTTGTACTACGACGACTGAATAAATAAAGCTAGCCACAAACATTGCTATAAATAAAGCACTTGGCTTTTCTTATTGGTTGTGTGTACTTGGCTTTTCATGAACTTCCTCAATTTTTGTTCGTACACGATGAGATTGAGAAGAGGCTTGCAGAGATACTAGGTCCAAAGACGGAAGCTCACAATGTAAAACCAAGTGAAAAAGAACACCAGGGAAAAATCAAGGAAGCTGATATTGTTATGCAAGCCACTAGCGCTTCCATAGGGCACACCATTTGGATATGACTTCAGCAGACCAGGCAGAACACATCACCTACAGAGATTCAACAACTATTCTTCAAGTTTTTTCTCTTTTTTTACCTGCTCATGATAACAAACAAGAGGCAAGGTTAATTCCAGAGTGAACTAAGGCAACACATGTATATTTTTCATTCTCTCTTATATAATAACAAACTAGAACAACAAGGAATTCTTAATAAAAAAGCTATAAACACTCCCAGCTAGGAGAACTAGGCAATGGTTCCATCTTTCGATGTGCATCAACAACAAAGACTGTGTGTGTTGCTCTCGACCACAAAACACCATGCATATATTATTTCTCAAAGTTATGACAAGAAATAACAGCTTCTGAAACTTCCAGGTATCTTATATTTGATATCATGTTCTACTACTCAATGCCGTTTTTTCGCACGATATTACTGTGCAACATATTATAGACGAAAACAAGAAAGCATCAGCAACAGAAAAACACGCTTGTCAAAATGCTTCTTATTTTCTTCATTTTTCCAGGGGTTTTTTGACATGGGAGATCAGCAGGATATTTAAATAAACTTAAGTACAAGATAAGCTAAGTTATTGGTTAATTTAGGCTAATTAGCAAACATGTTCGAAAATTTTGACATGAACACTATTGTTTGCAGACTTTCACATCAAAGAGAGCAGTTGACTAAGCATAATAATAAACCATAGCACCAAATCAACTACAACAACTGCACATTATGGTACCAGCAAAGTACCACAGGGCATCAACTTGATGACCAACCATTCAAGATAGAAAAGGAAACTCACCCAAGCACATGGACTCGAAGAAGTACAGTGTTGTCATTCAGTGCTACTTGTTCTCAAAGAAAAAGTATCCGAAACTGTTCAGGAACAAGGCAAAGCTGAAATATGATAGTTTCGCACTGAATGAACTATATCACTGTTTCTTTTTCTTCTTGGATTTCTTTTCTGATTGAGGCTTCAGTCGGTTTCCCTTGTTGACTGATATTGAAGTAGACACTGGAGGATCTTTCAAACCAGATGCTTCTCCTTCTTTCAGTTGTTTCCGCTTTTTGGCAGACTTCGTTTTTGAACTAATTTGCTCAACAGGTTCAGATACACTACCATCACCATTCAACCAGATGTTTACATTACTTACTTCAGGGAGCAATCCTTCCTTCATAGTATTCTTAAGTTGTGCTGAACCTTTTCTTATTATTGGAGGGTCTTTGAGGGTGACAGTGTTGTCATCAGTTTGCTGTTCACCTTTATCTTCCGCCATCAACCTTTTGTGAAGTTTATGCACCTCTTCAATAAATTGTTTGCTCTTATTTGCATCCCTGCTTAAATCAGCACACACATCATTGACACTATTGAGAAGCATCGCATATCTTAATGTACTAGCAGATGCTTCAGCACCATGCACATCAATACACTGCTTTTTCTGTAAAAGCAGTTCATCCTCCCTGAATTTTATTGTCCATCTTGGCAATATGTATTCAGTTGGAATCTTCACAACATCAAACTGTGTGAACAATCTGAGAATGTGACAACAAAGTATTCCATCTTTTTCAAACTTTGCGCACTCACATTCATAGGTTTGATTTTGTCTATCAACACAAACAGTGAACACGTCTCTCCGATACTCAGGTTTCTTGTAGTTGAACAACTTCTTCAACTCATACAACCTGTCCTTCACAATTTCATGAACACCAAAAGCTGTTGAATTAAGAAGCTCTGTGAAAAACTTCGAGTAGATCCCTCTTGTGTATATTTTTGCTGCATGCCGCTCAACGGGCTGATGGCACCAAAAAGTTGGATCCTGCTGAGTAGAGTGGAAACGGTCCTCATTCTCAATTTCCACAACATTTTCTTGGAAAATCTCATACTGCTTCAAGAAGTTCTCAATAGTATCTTTCCGCAGCACATAATCTTTGAAGTTTGAGTTAAAGCTCTCACTTCTCCCTGTAGAGCGTGTGAATGGACAGAAACTTCCTCTGAAATAAGCTGGAACAAACATTGCCCTGCACCCCCACATCCTTTTTAGATGCTCATGGTCACCGCAGTTGTAAGTCTGAAGCATTTTCTTCCACCCCGTTTCAAACTCCAAGACATGAAGTGAATCCATTATAAGGCTCACTATTGTATCTTCCATGCCTTCTCTCTCTGACATGTATGCACTGGTGTTTTGTTTCAGATTCTGTAGGATGTGCCATATGCAAAACCTATGAAGAGCATCCCAAAACACCCTACTAACTGCAACTTGAATGGCAGCATCTTGATCTGTTAAAATAAGCTTTGGTTTCTTCCCATCCATCACTTCGACAAAACTTTCAAATAGCCATTCAAAAGTATCTGCAGTTTGATCCTTCAGAAGAGCCCAACCAAATACAATTGTCCTCGCATTTCCATTGATTCCAATAATCGGGCCGAAAGGCATGTTGTACTTGTTAGTGCTGTAAGTTGTATCAAAACAGATTATCTCACCATATAGCTTGTAATCCATTCTAGATTTTGCATCTGTCCAGAATAAAGATCTAACCATGCCTTCACCATCAACTTCCATCTTGCAACAAAAGCCAGGTTTGCTAAGCTGGATCTTTTCAATATAATTTAGAGCACATGCAATATCTGTATTCCGCTTCAACTTCCTTTCAGCTTGTTTCAGGTTGTCCATCTTCTTCTTCCCAAAGTTTATGTTTCCAAAGCTACCTTTCAATCTTCTGAATATAGTCATTATTCGTTGAGGCTTCACCCTAATCTCTTGCAATAATTTAGATAGTAAAATTTCTTCCTCAGTCATGTATCTGTGGCTCAAGAAAAACTTTGTAAGGGAAGGAGAACTAGCTAACTCATGGTTGTGCTCGAGTGAACAAGAAATGATTTGCCAGCTGGTATGCACTAGTTTTACTCTGACGTGCATATGACAATTTGTTTTTGCAAGAACATTCCTTTTCCTTTTCCTTTCAGTTATATCCTTTGTTCGGCTTTTCCTACCCTTGTTGCACTCTAAGGTAATCTTCCTCGATTTATAATTCCTTCCTTTTATGACTGCAAATCCATGAACCTTCCCGTAAAGGTTAACAAACTTTACTGCATGTTCCAAAGTGGGGAAAACCATACCAACTTCTGGTGGTTTCGCATTACTGATTTCTTCAGGAGTTGGAAATAAATAATCTTCATTAGGATTGGCTACATCATCTTCTGAATCATTCTCATCTTCAGTACAACCTTCAATATTTTGTTCCACAATCTCCAAGACCTACAAATAAAAGAGTAGACATAAAACATCAGTGAACATCGATTTAATACTTTTAAACAAGGAATTTTAATGAATGCAATCAGAAACATATTAGTACCTTATCCAAATCAGTTTCAATATCTTCTGGTTGGCCAACCAAATTATCATTACAAGCATTCTCCCCACTATTTTCAGAAACAGGAATCTGGTACAAATTTTTCAAACACAATTTTTTAATATGATGCTTTTTGGCACACAAACTAAAGAAATGCAGAAACACATATTATCTGTAAAACTAAAGAAATGCAGAAACACATATTGGAAAACTAAAACAAGAGGAATAGATAGGACAACTAGCTACACAATATTATCTGTAAATCAAGAAAGTGCTGGTACATTAAAACAAAGGGAACATATAGAACAACTAGTTAGGCAAAAAAAAGTGCTTATATAATACAACTTCATACATATACTGTCTTTTTGTACTAAAGAATCACTGCACATAAAAAGGAACAGTATAGAACAAATAGTTAGGCAAAAAATAAGTGCTTACAAATTCTTAGAAGTACAGCTAAAAAAGGATATTGTATGACCTATAAATTCTTAAAAGTACAAGCTAAAAAGGGATCCTAATGAAGATACATAGTTACCTCCGAGCTAGTTGATGCAAGCTGCTACAGGTTTCATAATATTCTGTACATCATTATGAATGAAATCTTCGTTCCTTTCAATTACTTCAGACAAACCCCTGCTAAAATTAAAGATAAAACATGTAGGACTTATTTTCTAAAACGATTTATTTTTGTTTTTGCTAAATTAAAGAAAATAATTTGACAAGTGCGTTATATTTTTTTAACACACCTGGGTATGTTTCCTCATCTCTTCATACAAGACATACTGGTCAAATTCATCCATAGCTTGATCTTTTTTTTCATTTGAAGAAGTCATGGCAGTCTTTGCATTCTACATTTTTAAGTATACATTAAATAACACAAACTAGCAAAATCAATGCAATAATAATTAACCCATTTGTTTTTACCTTGGCAATATCAGACTCCATAACATTGATTGAACCTATAGCACGTGCAAGAGGATTACAGTTCTTTTTACCTATTTTACCCTGTGTTACAAGTAACATATGTTTTCTGTTAGTTTATACTAAATTGACATCGCAATGGAAATTTTTTCGTAAAAAAAAACATGTTATCAAGACCTGTTCACTAGTTTTTGATCTCTGATTTTCTTCATTTTTTTTTCTCTGATTCTCTCTGAAATTACTTATAGCTGCTTGAACTTTATCAACATTTTCCACTTTTTTCATGTTTTCTGATTGATTTTCCATGGCAAAACCTGCAAAATATAATTATTCAGATAAGATAAGAGCTTTTTCTCAAATAATTTTTGCACTATGTTATTCTCTCTGATTCTATATGATGGAAGAAAACTATAGACGCTAAAAAGCAGGAAACAACAATTCGGATGCACATGTACAAGAAAAAACTATGAAGAGCATCTCAACTATGAATTATTCTAATTGAATGACAAGTCAAAGTATTACTGATCAAGACTCACTAAAAACTAGGGACATAAGGGAAGAACAGGGAAACACTAAAAACAAGTCAAGCCCATGTTTCAGTATGTAACTATCATCAATCACAAGGTGTAAAAGCACTAGACGAACGAATTTTTTTGGAGTAAACTTTTTGTAAGCCTAAGTTAAGAGGTTCTTTCTATACCCCAAAGTCTAAATATGAGACCTGCATCCCACATATTTTTTTTAAAGGACAATCCTTGAAAATAAAGTTTCCAGCACAGATACAGTGAATATGTTTGTTACAAAAAAAGTAATAGCAAGAAAAATACAATCAACAATTACAATATAGACAATGGGCCAAGAACTCTAGTTGTTACAACATATTGCCTTATTAGAAATCTAGTTGTACTCTAGCAGCATAGGAACACAAAGTATCGCATCATCATTTTTTCATCTTCCCCAAAATCCTCATTATTAACTGGTTCTCGATCCTAGAAAACATACCTTATAGGACATATACTACTGCGATATTTCTCTTTCTCTTAGCTACAGTTGGTTATACTCCTTCTAATAGGAATAATCTATCAATCCTAGAGTTTAACCTCTAAAGTATTACATTTTGCAAACTGTTAAAGATGGCATCTGCCTACCAGATGAACTAACCGGAGGCCAGGGGTCAGAGTTAAGGATTAGCTGTTGCATACCATGAATAGTATGATGTAATTGGCAAAAATTGAGAATCTCGGTTAATGTTTGGCAAAAATTCGTCCATATTTGTAAGAATAATTTGGCAAAAATTGAGAAACTCAAGATGTACAACACATGTGCAGAATTTCCATCAAAGCTGTACTTGTTGACAAAATCAATTGAAAGATATCTCGTAAGAATACCGAAGTTAATTTAGGCTAACATAATCTTTGGTACAGACATATTGAATTTTTAAGAAGAGCACCGGTGATCAAGAGGTAATAAGATAATGATGAAGGTATCATACAACAGGGAATCCTGCAAGTCAAAATTAAGCTTGGAGATATACCAACACCCACCTCTGTTCCTAAACTAAATCAGCATAAGGAACGAGCTACAATGTTTCGGTTCCTAATAGTACTAATTGCTCTAACAGAGAACTGAATCGAAATCGGCTGACCATGTGCGACAAGAAGAAGAAGAAGACGAAACCTGTGTGCGTGAAGATCGACGGATTTTAAGGAGGAGCGATGCGGGGGAGGAAGAAGATCATATGTTCGTCCGGCGTGGTAGATCAGACCTTCCCCTCCAGATCTCTGGAGGAAATTCGTATCCTTCTTCCTCAACCAGGAATTTGTCGAGCACGGAGGAGGTACCTCATGATCCAACCTCTCTGGGACGATTTTTGTTTTATATTTTCTATATGTTTTGTTGTGCACGACAAGGATATAATGATACTTTTTGCAATTTAGACCCTGCAAATTTCTAAACCTCGCAAGAATAAGTGGTATGCAGACACTTCCATGTGGGGCCATAGCCATAAGTGATTCTTTCCGGACAACAATTAGAAAAAACCAGCTTTCCCCTTTCATTTCTACATCACGAGCATCTCCATCTCAGAAACGAATCCCCTTATCCTCCTCTAGATCTTCCGAAGTTCTCTCCCAAATCTGACCGCACTTCAGCTCGAGAAAATTCTTACTGCAGCGATTACTTATGGCGATCCCTCCTTCTAGCTAGATCTAGAGGAAGAGTTCTTCAGCACCCCTCCATCTCCACACCAAAATCGTTAGCAGTTTCGAATACGTAGAGGAATAGGTTCCTTCACTGCGTTTTCAGGTACGTAGATGGATGTTTTGATGATTGGACCTAAGATGTTTTTAGATCCACTTCATTTTTTGTTGTGTGCTTGGTAAATCTAGTTATAGCTGCTCACAGAAATAAATCTTTTTGTACAAATTCTTGTCAACATGCTTTCCCCTATACGCAAATCTGCTCAAACAATTCGTGCCTACCCCCAATCTTTTAATTGTTAAACAATTTTTTTTAACAAGGTTAGGGTGATGCTATTGCAAATGAAATCAAAACTGCCATGATTAATGGTCTCATGACAATGTATGAAATTCATACTGTTTGATCATCTAAATAAAATGTCAGTCTCTTTTCCACTTAGATACAGACTGATTCGGTGTTCAGTCCGCAAAACCATGAACCTTTTTTATAATCACTGAAAATGAATCACAATTCAGGAAACTTTGATCAAAACGTAGGTGGGGCATGAACCAACAAACAAGCATAACTTCGATGGAAGAATCGAAACCGCACATAAACCAACACATGCTGTTTTTTCAGTGAAAGTTTGATCACGCTTTAAATGTTTCATGCCCAACTTACAGGTTTTCGCATGAACCCAGCAATAACGGATGAAATAGGCTAGTACTGGTGTTCAATTCACGCTTTGTCTGACAATACTAAGATGCTTCAAAATGTTATTTTCTATATTTTTAAAACAGAATTTTGCATTCACGCTTTTTCTGACAATCATCTTTCCGCTGTTTTTTTCTAGTACAGGTGTTGCTATATCCGTCCATCCGCTGTCCCGATGTTTCCTCGTCCGTATGTGAGGCGAGGACAAACCTTTTTTCTTCATCTGGAATCACGACCGCAATTCCAAAGGTCTTTCTCTCTCTCTCTCTCTCTCTCTCTCTCTCTCTCTCTCTCTCTCTCTCTCTCTCTCTCTCTCCCTCTCTCTCTCTCTCTCTATTTCTCTCTCTCTCTCTCTCAGTTACAATCCTTTTTTCTTTTTTTTTTCAAAATATTGTTGCTCAACCTCGGAAGGCATAATTTACTTTGTGTACTGTAACATTGGTTTCTATACCATAGTTACGGCAGTTAAACAAAGATGTGTGTGCAGCCACCATGTATAGATTTACTTTGTATACTGTAACATTGGTTTCTATACCATCGTTTTTTTCGAATTTTATACTGCTCAGTCAAATATTATGCTAAGACCAAATTTTACTGTCTATATTCATGAACAAGTAAGAACAGTACAAAAATTTGTTCAAAATCGGTGCTCGTTCCTATTTTTAATCCCTGCAACATCTTTATTCTCGTTCCTATTGTTCCTTTTTAACTGTAAAATAACTTTTAAATCTCTTCCATCTTATTTCGTAGATGGAAACAACTGATCATAAAAAAGGGATGGTCGGGAAATACTATGCACTGACATATCAACGAATAGTAAGAAGAAATATAAGGTATTTGCCTACTTTTTTTAAACTCATTTGTTTGTTTTCACATTTTAATTCTTCTAGTAAGACTATAATTTCGTATTTGAATATCTTTTCAGCGGCAAAATTCAGAATACACAAGAATATTTCTTGAAGCTTTGTCAACATTACCAGAACAGAGAAAAAATATCATCAGGAGGCTTGGTTTTGGTTCTATTCTTAGTTTCTCGTGCTATAGCAATGTTCAAGAAATTTTTGAATGGCTAATGTACCAGTTTGATACAAACTCTGCAACTCTATCACTAGAAGATGGCTTCACCTTCACATTAACATCTCAATCTGCAAAAATGATACTAGGATTCCCTGCTGGTCCAAAAGCTGTAGTCAGAACCGAATCAATGGAAAGCTCAGATTTCATTATGAACATTGTGAAAACACAGACTCCAACAGTACAACATTTATGTTCTTTGCTGTCAACTGATTTGGATGAAGATTCTTTCACTGTGATTTTCATGCTCTTACTACTTACTGCTTTCGTTGATCCAAATGCATCTGGCATCCCAAACCCTGCTTATTATCACATTTTGGAAGATATTTCTTCAATCCCAAACTTAGACTGGTGTTCTTTCACACTTAATTGCCTGTTACGATCTATCAAGAAATTCCTGTTCAGGAAAAAGCAAAACATAGAGTTGGAATCTGGAGGTTGCAAGATACTATTAGTGGTAAATTAAATAATTTTCTTAATTTATGTTAAGAAAATTACTTGTTGTGCTAATTTCAATATCTGTCTAAGTTCTTCTTTCCTTTTATTTTTTATATGTCTACAGATATCGTACTTTGAGTTTCTAATAACCTCAGAGTTCAACTTGGGCAACAGTGTACCAAGGTTACCCCTGTGGACAACCCATGTCGTAAACTCATACATCGCTCTTGATTCACAACAAGGAAATAGCAAATGTTTTGGAAGACTATCTGTAAGTACTAACTACATTTTTTTTTCTGCTAACAAACCATATTCTCACACTAGTTCAGATGCAAAAGCAATAATATCGCCTTTTCTGCTTCACTTTTTGCAGAAAAAGCACATAACATCTACACCATTCAAAGGAAGTAAGCAGCAAATAGAAATTCCTGCAGAAATAAAAGATTACATGGAACTAAAATTTCAAGGAATTGCTTCATTTCAGGTCAGCAGAAACTCATATGATTACTTATAATTTTTAACCACAAACAGCTACATATTTTCTTTTTCCAACATTTTTATAATGTTCATACTTTTCATATCTCATACCATGTCCTTTTTCCAACATAAAGGAGAAGAAGAGGTTGCAGTCACTGGTTTACAATTTCTTCCATAAAATGGTTCAAAACTCCATTCCAATTGTTAGAGGTTATGTAGATGACATTCAACTAGTTTCATCTACAACTAATAAACAAGAAGTTGATCCTACTTTTGAGAACGAAATGCATTTTTCTACTCAAAGAAATGAGAATGCAACAACTGAAGAAAACAAGTCAGAAATGGTTGTATACAAACAGAAGAAAGAAGTATCAGAAGAACAGATGGAGCAATTCTTCCAGGATATGTTATTTTTCCATCAAATTCAAGTTCCCAAAGACAATTACAATACTAGAAGGGATTTCCATCAAATTCTATATAAGTTCAGTCAAGGTTGTTCAATTGGAGAACATTTTGATGGTTTTGATCTACCAAATCTTTATCCTGATTACGAATCAAGTTTGCTTTATCCGAACGACATGGTGTCAACAATCAATTCAAATGATACACCCGTACAGTTCTCTGAATACCTTAATCAATTTAAAGAAGGTTAGAAATCTCTTTCTCTACTACTTTGTCCCCTGTTTTTTATTTTATGCTACTACATCTCCTAATTTCTTTGACTTTGAACTACACGCAATATATTGTATTTTATTAACAACTATTTCTTTTTTTCATATTCATACGTAGCTATCTTTAGAAATAAAAAATCAAAGGATATCATATCCAACAATGGATCAGAACTGCAAGTTCTCTCTTGATAATTTTGAATTCTACTTGCCAAGTGCAGAACAAACATTTCAAGGTAAAATTGTTACTGTCATTTTTTCATTTTTTCATGAATGGTTAACTATTTTTTTCAGTATAATGCTATATCACTATATTTTTTAACTCTGTTTTTTTCTTTTTTTGTGTTTAAGGAAATGATGAGAAGTTGAATGAATTTCTCAATACCAAGAATGAAAATTGGAAACCAGAGAACATTCTATCAAATAATAACCAAATAAGTAATTGACTTCAAATTTATTTTTTTATATATAGATATTCTTTATAGCATTTTTTTCAAATGCATTACTAACTCATGAAAAAATCATGAATAGGTAATGTCACACCAAAAAACAACATGCAATCTATTGGTCAGAGAAAAGATCGAGATGATAAATACGTTTTTTCTCTAAATGAAAGGCTTCTCGGTAAAAGAATTCCTCCAATTATCGATGAAAATAAAGGAAATTTCCCTTGTTTCAATCTATTCCAAGAAGACAATGCAAACATGTCTGGTCATACCTATTCCTCGGTTAGTGCTTTTTGTTATTTGCATTTTGTATAAATTGTATTCTTTTCAATTTGAAAAGCAATTGATCATCTCGTTACATATTTTTTTCAATTTGCAGCCGGGATCAAAACTGAAAGCAATTGATCCTCTCTTACACATGGTCCTTGATCAATGCGGGCAAGAAATATTAGGAGGACAAAGTAGTATCAAGCTGAAAACTCCTTTCATTCCTAGCAGCAAAATGAATTTGCAACCTGTCATACCTCCGCAACAAGTTATTTTCGCCACTGCATATGAGCATGAATTTTACACAAAACTTATAAGCTCCAAAACGAAAGCGGTACTTGTTCTAATCACTCCATATATAACTATGCATATATAACTAATTGCAACATGAGTATGCAACATATCATTGCTGAGTAGCATGTATTCTTCATATAAAACATATTCTTTTATTTTGACAGCCCAAGAATTTTTGAAATTAAAAGAGTATGGGTAGATCAGAGAACGTTGGCGCTATCTATGAACCCAGGAGGTTGGATCCACCCCTGTGTAATGGATTGTTATGGCATGTTAACTACAACAGAGCAACTTCATCGTAAAAAAGAAGGAAAAATTGGTGACAAGGAAATCCTAATGCATGTCGTCATAAAAGAAGTCACGGTTTGTATCATCTTACTTAATCATATGACACATGACATTTCTCCCTTTTTTTAATGACTGAATTTGAATTTAAATTCTGTACTTGCTTCCTTTTGTAACTTCGCACAGAAATTACTGATGGACCCCAACATGGATTGTTCAGATCCAGAATATAAAAGGATTTTCTCACTAGATTATGTTGGCTACAGATTGGAAAACGCAGGACTGGTATTTTTTTATCCATCTGCTTTTTTCCACCTAAATTAATAATGAGAAAATACTTCTTCACTTTCCTCATAATGTATCAATTAATTTTCTTTTGAAATCTACTATATGTAGGTACACATTCCGTGTCCAATTGGGAAAGAATGGATACTTATTGTCGCAAACTTCATCGATAAATCATTCGATGTATTAAATCCTGATTCAGGAGTAGGAAAGTTCTCTCGAGTAGTTAACACTGTGATATTCAATTTCAAACAATTATTTGTCAAATGTTACCCTGGTTGCTTCAAGTTCAACATACATGACTTCAGTGTTAAATATGTTCATGTTCCTAAACAAAACTTTAGGTGATTACAATCACTGCTTTCTATTTTTTTATTAAACATTTTATTGCTTGTGTTTTAATTATACATAAGCTTAACAGTGCATATCCATTTTTCCTCTTTTGAGCGCAGATATGACTCTGGAATCTTTGTGATCCAATACATGAGGTGCTACAATGGAGTTGAAGTAAAACAATTCTCAAATGTAATTTACTCTTCCATTTTAGAATTCTTGAACTTCGTGGTTTACAAAATACAATAGTAAAATCTAGAATTCTTATTTTCCTATCTCTTTTAACTTTTTTATAATCTGTATAAAGGTTGACTTGCAAGCAATCCGAGAAAAAGTCTCATGTCAGCTAGTGATAAACAAATTTAATGAGCAACAGGTGCCAATAGCACGAGAATTTATTTCAAAGCATGTAAGTATAGTTATTTTTTAGTAATATATCAACTTCTATGCACTGACCATATAGAAATCCACAGCATGAGAATTCATTTTTATGTAAAGTTTGTCTATTCTTTTTCACAGGCTCCACATCTTCTTCATTGATTAAGTTGGCATTTATTTTTCAAGAAGGCAGATGATGTATTGAAATTGTAAGTCCCTTTCAAGTTACTTTTTTCTTTTCTGAATATATGATTTTCTTCCAAAATGGAAAAGGCTCATCTCAACAAAAGACTTTGCTATGCATTTTCCGTCCGAATTGGTATCTCATATGCATTAGATCTCACTATGTTTCTTTTCTCTAGAATGCGTCGTGAACATGATCTATTGCTTAGAGTTCACTCCATAGAATACAAAGCATTGACCCCATTTTCTATATACATTTTGCGCTTTCTAAGAAGAAACGTGTAGCTCTGTTTTTGTACCAATAGGTTTGATGCTGATAACTATCCCCCAGCGTTAGGATGCGGACTATTTTTCGATGTTTCTTCATTGCAGTTGCTATAGGTTTGTTGGTGTTTCTCATCTCGACGTCGGGGCATTTTCGTCGTTGGTTAGATTTAGGGTTCCAGAAATCCGCCTACCACTACCTCCACGGCCAGCCTCTGCCCAGCAGCTCCCGCCAATGCTTCAGAGAAAAAGGAACAAATTAAGTAGTTCATAAATTTAGTAATCCGCCCTCCAGTTCAACTGACTATGATAAATGTTTGTGTTAATGCTTCAGTTTTTCATTATCCGTACTACATAGTAGAATTGCTTCAGGGTTTTTCAAACATTACCATCAGGATTTTCTAACATTTTCCCTAATATCTATTTAAATGTAGATTTCCCGAGAAGCATGGAGATGATCATTTTGTCAAGTTACAAGCACTCGCTATGCTTTTTTTGCGAGAGGTTCTCACCATTTAAGATATCGGATGAACAAATTTTAACATCACGAGAGAGTTTCCCCTCGTATTAAACATATTTTTCCATATATTTTTGACTTATGTAGCTTAACTGTCTTATGTATACTTGGCATTTCAAGTTGGCAGATGAGACATTTTCAAATTTCCTCTACCATTTTTCAAGGTTGTGTTAGCTGAATTTACAACTTACCTTTTGATCTAATAATGCTTCTTACTTTGATCTTTACAGTTTGTTTTTCTTTATGTTTCTTTTAAATTTCGTATTTGAAATCTATCAAATCTGAAAACTGTTTCAAGCGGTTATTAGATTGATAACTGTTGTTTGTATATAAATTTATTATATATGAATTTTCCTATATCTGTTTTTTTGTATATTTTCAGTAAACTGTCACGAATTTGATGAAACGCTAGTGTGAGAATCAAATGTGCTGACTGCTTCGTTCATTCTCCAAATAATCAAACGTACTGAAAAAAATGCTAGCAACTAGATTCGAACTTGCTCCGTTCAGAAGCAGTCCACCGAACAGCAGTCCACCGAACAGCGAAATTCCATTTGCTACCGACGACAATCGAACTCAGCTCGATAACGAAACAGCGAAACGAATCAGTCGAACGAAACAGCGAAACAGCGAAACGAATCAGTCGAACGAAACATGGGCCGGCCCAACAAAGACCAGGGGGGTGGTCGGTGCCTGGTACGCACCGACCAGGTCGGTATAAAGCAGTTCCCGCATATGAATGCTTTACCCATTGTTGCATTTTTTGTCTGTTTTTGAGTCCTATAGTAATAGCAGCAGGAACGTTTCCTGCTGGATTAATCTTGCAAGGTAATATGTGAGATTATATGGTACACTATCATGGCTTTGAATCAAAAGCTTCACATTTCAGCACACTGTTTCTTATAAAACGGTCTGAATCTACTGAACAACCAAACGTTGAATATCCAATAAAAAACGAACCAATCAAACAAATAAAGAGAAAAAAATCTTATTAAACAAAAAAGTTGCACCAGAGGTTGTTCAAATCAGCTCCACCTTTTGCATCTCCAGGGAACAATCACAGAAGATTCAAACGTTATGAACAAACACATGTCACCCACCCGAATAGGTTAGCATCACACCGACGGGCGACCCAGGGGTGATTCCAACCCTAACCGTCAGTGCCTCCTTCCTACGCTATTCCTACGCTGACGCTACGTACCACGGCTTCCGCCGCGGTGGTGGCGACCCCGCTTCCAAAGGAGGATCTGAGCGTCAACGCATGGTGGAGCCAGATTCCGGGATGGCGGCCATGGTTCTTCTAGGTGATGGCGGCTGCAACGATCGATGTGCATCGTGATGGTCCGTACTGGAGGTCGCTCGCTCTGCTGTCGGCAGTGCTTAACGTAGTGCATGGTGAGGTGAGTTTAGACAACAAGGCACACCTTGTTCTGTCTGTTGGCGCTCGATTGGGCATTGAGGGCATCGCAGGGAGGCGGCTTGCGGTGTGGGGTTTTGAAGTCGCCAAATCTAGTTGGGTTCGGTTGGTTTTTGCCTTCTAGCGTGGTCGGTGCACGACGATGTCATCTCCGCGGGGTGCGGTTGAGGTTTCTCCAACTATGGCCCGCATGTCTAGTTCGAATAAGGACGTAAAGGTGGCAGCCCTAGTGGTCATTCCATGCCCAACTTGTTTATCTATGTGCTCTCGCCGGCCCTCGATCTGGTCGCCGACAAATTTTAGATTTCTCAGCCAGTGGTCTTCAAGGATTTGCCCTTGGTGCTCCTAAACCTCTAGAATGGATGGGACCATGTCATGCACACCGACAAGCATCAGCCCATGCGCCTTCGAGGAGGGCACCATCGAAGTCTTGATCGGTTTCTATGCCATGATTTTCATGATGTTGGTAGATGCGGAGAGTGTCAAGGCGGTTACGACTGGAAGTCCATAAGGTCTTGATGTCTTAAGTTGAGTTCGAGACTGCTAAGTAATGTTGGTGGCAGCATCTTGGGTGTGATGAATGCACTGCTTCACATGTTGTTTTACAGCATGGTTGTGGGACAATGTTCCCGTCCGAACCACACATGTGATGCATGGGATCTTAGTGATCGTTGTTTTGCAGCAGTGGCCCTAGCAAGTGGGAGCAGTAGCCCCCGGGGGACTTCATTTTTGGTGGTGCCCTTCGAGTACCTTGTCGCAATCTCCAAGGTAAAAAATTAGATGTCCGACTTTCTCTAGTTATACATGGCAATAACAATGGTTTCCTTGTTAAAAGCATTGTCTAAAGAGCTCGAATTTCCTCCTAGATTAAAACCTATGATCTATTGATTTGACCATAACAACCCTTTGGTTATTGTCCATGGGGAAAGACTGCAATATACTGCTAGAATTGAACCCACTAGTCCATGAGTAATGCTACATCTACGAAAGGTTTTCTACGGATTGGCTCTTACGGAATCACGTGGAGGCATGCCACAAGTTTGTATCACTGAAATCATGGAAAGACGGAGAAATCAAACCAACCACTTGTTTACATGTTTGTCTGTAACATCTCTACGTAATCACCTGTTCGTAAGTCTAGCATTTCTGACTGTCCATTTCCGCTATGGTTTTTTCCATTGATAGAAGAAGCGCATACTCTCTCCGTCCACAAATAAGTAGACATGCGGGATTTTCAGGATAGATTAATAAAAGGGGAGAAAATTGCGTTGAGAGGCTGCAAACCAACATCTCTCTGCTCTTTAATTATTTCACCTCTAATAAGCTAAGGGCACGTAGAAAATTAAGATAACATGTACTGAATATTATTGGGTTTGATTTTCATGCGATGAAAGAGAATTTTTTTTACTACTTTAAAGTGCATTAAGAAGATAGGCATATACTCTTTTGTGAATAAAGTTTAACGTTAAATATTCACTTATTTAAGGATGGAGGAAGTATGGTCAATGGGGCATTCGGGATCCAATTGTCAGAATGTGTACCAACACATTTTGTCAGCCCTGCCGCTAGAATTTCGGCTTTACTGGGTTCGGGCTACTGATCCAAATGGTGGCCCGTCAGCGATCTTTGTCTCAGTGACCGGAGAGGCCGAGTCAGTTCCCAGTTATTGGGCCTGATGAGTTCAAAATATAGTTGTAGTAGCCATCCTCCCATGAAGGAATAAAGATCAGTTCAAAGTCGGAGTACTGTAGGAGAACTTTTTTTTTATATAACTCAAAGAATAGAACGGGTAAGCAACAACCATGTCGAAATGGTCAAGTTGAAAGTAGGAGTATCTTGTGATCTACTGATAAAATCTTGGTTTTAATTAGCGCAATGATCGCAGCCACCTCTCAACAAATCGTTCAATGGGTAACGAAACTGTCAGACCATCCAGAAGGATATCCGAAGTCTTTGACCAATGGTATAGCGTAGCTTATAGGAGGCGTAGATGGTCGTGGCGCCGTGCACCTGCGCCGACTCACATGCTTGCGTCTGCAATGACGATTTGGGCTATAGTCAACTGTACCCACTCAAACTCTATAACGCGCCACACCCTAGCTAGAAATTATCTCTGCCAAACAATTTATTCCAAAAAAAAATACTATATGCAATACTTGAACTTTAGGACAGACTTGGTTCTTGACCCACGTGTTGCTTTATTCCATCATGGCTTTGGTTCCTTAATTTGTTCTATCTTGAGAATAAATTCAACACTCCAGTTCTAGGCTATAGCAGCCGCAGACCATGTTACCCTACGCTGGCTCTCCTAGTAAATATACAAGATTTACGGAAACTCAATTCAGTTCCCAGGTGCATATATGCTCCCTCCCGCTCTCACAACATACAAAGCTAATAGCCCTCTGTAACAAAACATATTTTAAAGTGTTGAATTTTTTTGGTAAAAATATCTACATATCATCAACTTTCACGATGAAAGGATATTTTTTGTGGTTTATGTAGAAAGAGAGAAAATCTATCTTGGGAAAAGCCTTATTTTCAGCACCGGACTTTGTCTATTTTACACGCGCCACACGGCAAGTCAATTTTCCATCAAACGACTTTATGAGCGCGTAGCACGTGAAGATTTTGTGCTAATTTTTTGTTTCATTTTTTTTACATTTCAAAATGTACCTAAGACGTGTTTTAAAATAATGGAATCATATGCTTCCATGTTCCAAAACATCACTCTCTAGGATTTAGAGTCTCTTTTGTTGATAATTATGTTTTTTTGGAGAGAATTGATAATTATGGTTTATGATTTCTGCAGCAGGCAAGAATTTTTTTCATGACTACTTTAATTTCCTTGTTACTTGATTCTTGTGTTTCCGGCTTTTGTAGGATTCCAGAAGCCATGACATTCTATTCATGCGACTTATGCATTTTAAAAGGTTACATGAGCTAAAATATGACCATTAACCACATTAATGAATTCACTTTTTTTGATTGAGGCCGCTTCATGTCGACATTTAGGAGGACTACCATGGAGCAACTACAACACCAGGCGGTGATGTATTCGAGTGCACATGATGCTTATTGATGCACACTTCTTTCGAAGTATTATATCACATGTATATCGTCCCAAAGAAGAGCATGATGCAGTGGAAGCTCTTGTTTCTTGAAAGTTGATATCCCAAAGTGGAAAGTTACATCTTTTCCATTTGATAACCCGATTATGGCTTCATATCTTCCCTGAAGTTTGTAGTCTCGAAAGCATGCAAGAATACAAGGTATCTTTGGGTCTATTAGTCTATATATGTTGATTGCATATTCACGCATCTATAAAACTCTCTCTTACGTACTCGACGACATAAGGTCTCCTGCCTTTGCCCCAAGTTATTTGCAGCTTATTCACCATGCAACAAATTTATCTAAATTTAGATGTATCTAGACACTAATTGTTGTATAGATATATCCAAATTAAGATAAATCTTCTACTACCTCTGTCCATAAATATATGTCCAAGATTTGTCAAAATCTAGATGTATTTAGACTCTATTTAGTGTTTAGATACATCCAGACTTAGATAAACTCTAGACATCTATTTGTAGACGGAGGGAGTATAACTTTTTATGAACAAATGGAGTAACTCTGTTGCCGATATGGATCGCCATTGAGCAGATAAGCTACACGGAATGTTTGGAAGATTATCTAAAAGCGAAAAGGCACGACAACACGTAACAGTAATGGATATGTAAGCATGGAGTCAGGGTGCATATCTGAGCTGTGACTGTGACTGCGACTGCGACTGCGAGTGATGATCGAGTCGGAACTGAACCACGTGCTGATTGATGACTTGTCACTTGTCAGTCGGCCGGCTTAGCTAGCTAGCGCTAGGCGGGCACCAACGTAGCCGTAGGCAGGGAACCAAGTAAAGTGGGCGCTCTTTCGGGCCGTTTCTCCTGTACGTGTTGTGGCCGGGTTTGTTAGGCCTAACTTTAGCTGCTTTTCTCCCACAGTCCGACTGTAGTCAGTGTTAGTTCTGCGTGTGTGTCGGCTCAGTGACCATTCCTTTTGATCCAATGCGCACGTGTGCGACTTTTGTCTGAATTCCGGAGCAGCGAGACGTCTCGCCAGCTATGACAAATTGTCCCGACACATGTACTTCTGCCCATATAGCGGACCTTTGCTGTCAGCTCAGCTGCATGGATAGGGCCTGAACCACCGGTCAATGCCCAGGCTCAGAGAACCGACCGAGAAGCGAGAACTGAAATGAAAGGTTGCTAATTAGCTGTAGAGATTACATAGCTTTTTATTTTGTTATATACTAGTAGCTTCAGTAAGAAAGTTAGGAAGAACATGCATCTCTTAGCAGTTGAGCTTTTGGAATAATTGAAGATCTGGCAGCTGTTGTTCCAAATTGTAGCGTGTGACTTCGTCCTTTTTCTGGACAGATGTGTAGGGAGTTCCGACGTGACGTCGGTTCTCGCATCGCTTGGGTGATAATCCTGTGTCGCCGGGTGGTGAGGTTATCGGCTCGGTATACGCGTCTTAGAGGAGTCGGTTTGACTTCTATGTTGGGGTGACGGTTCTAGATCTTGGCACGGTGGTCGTGGTCTGTGAACGGTTTACCCTGAGCAGTTTGGGTTGCAGGTGGCTGAGTGCGAGCGGGGGTAGGTCAGGATGGCGGTCCCGGAAGGTGTTGTTTGTGGCTCGCGCGCTGGGCATGGCGGAGCAGCGGGATGTAGGGTTGGTGGCCCCGAAACTTTGTCGGTGTGAGGCTTCCTTGGAGGGTTGGCTTCTTCATCTACTTTCAAGCGTGCCATATCTGCTCCTCCCATAGCAGTTATGGCGCCTTCTCTTCGACGGTGATGAATGGTAACCTGGTCTCAACGGATCTGCTGTGTTGTTTGTTGTATGGTTTCCATCCGGTTTTCCGCTAATTAACTAAGCATCTTTCTTCTTAATTAGTAAATAAGACAAAACTTTTGCCTTTGTTTTTTTTCGAAAAGGTGGTTTTTAAATATATTCGGTGATATCTCAAATCTCAAGTAATGCTCTAGATAGATAGATATCAAGCAGTACATTTCGGACGATCGCATGCATATTGGGTGGGGATGTCACTCAATATTACTAGTGGTCTAGTACGCTCAGTACTCCATTTTGTGCGTAAGGCAAGCTCAAGTATCGATCGACATGGACGGCACGGCTAAGCGAGATGCCAATACAATTAGCATATATGCAGTTCGGGTACAAGGGCGAGCTTGTGCTACATTAGCCACACGTACATGCATGCAGGAATCCATAGATTGGCCGGTACAACCTGGACGGCTTAATTATTCCCATGGATCAGATACTAGCTCCAAGGATCCAGCTAACTAGCTAGCTTGTCCCTGTCCCTGCTTGGCACCCTCGACCTGCGCCTTGCCCCTGGGGCCGTACTTCCTGATGTAGGCCCTGTACTCGTCGAAGGTCATGGACGGGTAGAGCGCCGGCCGCTCCGGCGTCACCGTCTCCGGCGCCGGCGCGATCGGGACGTCGCCTCGCGGGTTGTAGAAGAGCGCCAGGGAGATGCGCTCCTCCTTGGCGTTCACCATCACCCGGTGCTCCACGCTCTTGTACATCGAGTTGCTCAGTATCTGCAGGCACGATCGACCAGTTAGTTGCACGGACAAATTAGGCTTACTTCCATGGTTTTTTCTTGTGTATCTACTCCATGCCATGACAGCGTTCATGGTTCATGCATGCACATTCACATGGCATATTGATGTCGATTGAATTAATTGTCAAAGTGTGCACGCCATGTGGTCGTGATTGCTTGGTTGGGTACATGGCTCGTGCTGCGATTTCGCCGGCGGGGACATGCATGTGTGTAGCTTCAAACGACAAATATAAGATTCCTACGTAACGGTGTGTTCACAATATTCGACGCATCTTGTGGACAGGCCCGCCACCGCCCATGCATGTGTGCTCTCTCATGCACGACGTGCACATGTCAGAGTCAACTCCCAAATGGAGTACTCTATAGCTTCTTTAACCGCTGACCGTGGGTAAGAGATCTATCGTATCACCATATCGATTCAGATCTTATAAACAAATTTATACATTTCGTACAAAACCAAACGATCGACATGTACCTGGATCTGGTCGCCGACGTTGACGATGAAGGCGTCGTGCCGTGCGGGCTGCACGGTGACCCACTCGCCATCGGCGCGGCGGACCTGGAGGCCGCGGACGTGCTCGTCGGCAAGGAGCACGGTGAGGACGCCCGGGTCGGAGTGCGCCGACAGGCCCAGCGTCAGGTCCGGCTGCGGGCACCGCGGGTAGTAGTTGGCGCGAAGGCACACGCCGCACTCTGATCCGCCGAACGCCTCCTGGAACCTCGTCGCCTCTAGGCCCAGGCTCGCCGACATCACCTTCATCAGCAGCTCGCACAACCGGATCACCTCACGACCGTACTCCTCCGACACATCCCTGCAAACAATCACACACATAAGCATAAAAATAATTCAATGTGTCTATGTAATTCATAGTATAGTTTCTTTCGTTTTCTACCTAACTACCTAATTTAACTAAGAGAGTTTCCTTTTTTTTCTTCTATTCTACATAAAGGCGTAATTTGGCCGTTCTGGCCCATTCCATAGTGAAAACCGCATTAGCAACCTAAAATAGTTTCTTAAAATGGTTTATATTGCGTAGAGGAGGTAGCACTAGATATATTCTACAGTAGTTTAGATAAATTCTCGGTATTTTTTTTGTAAATGGAGGGAGTACAAATTCACGCATTCGGTTACCCGTGCTAGCTGTCACTGGTACGGTCAAGAACGGCCACTCTCCAATCACGTGTGAAGTTGCCGTTTTTAGGGCCAATCAACGTTGTAAGTACAACCCGTTGCACCATGCTTCGTCGCCTAGATTGGAATGGTGGCCATCATCCTTTGCCGTGCCGCTTTTGCATGAAAGCACCTTTGCCTACTTGTCGTCCCATGCACGTGTTGGATCTCACATGGTTAAGAAAGCTATACGAAATGCCTCCTTTTGTACTCCCTTCCTGCCTATGGTGCAATTTTATTACGTTTACGTCGACACATGCATGTGCCACAATTTTGGGAGAGAAAGATGATGGGAAATAGACGTCAGGTGAACATAAACAAATTGATGAACTAGTCTTCACAGCAATCAGTGTACCGTTCTCTGGTAAAAGCTGGCCGAACATGGATATACATGTAATTTAGAAAATATCAAATTTACTATTTCTAGTGTGTTGGGAAAAAGTTATTTGTAAGCCTTTCCAAGTTTCACCTCTCCAATCACATATGCAAGAACACAAGGGTTAGGAATAAGGGTGTGACATGTTCTCAGTGTAAAATGATGTCATCGAAACTCAGTTCTAACTTATGTCGCAACTTACTATTAGCACGGATCATAAAGCAAATCTAACTGTTTGGAGGCATTTTTCGTAAAAAAAAATCTCAGCCATAAACCAACTTGCAACTCAAGTGCACAAATCACAATGCAAAACTGACGTTGCAAGTTCCCTACAAATATGCATTTGCGAGTTGACTTAAAACTGGTGGCTCCCAAAAAAGAATTTTTCCATTTTGCATGATTAGTCCGTCAGATTAAGAGAATTTTAGCCGCGCAGTTCAGCACATGGGGTAGCGAGAATCTGGAGAAATCAAAAGAGTGAGAACATACTTGCAGATGGCGGGATTGGTGGGCCAGTACTTGTCCGGGCTCTTGCCGGCGTCCGGCGCGAGGTGGAGGAAGTAGTAGTCGCCCCAGTCGAGGGGCCCGCCCTTCTGGACGCCGACCCGGCTGCCGTACCCCTCGTACGTCCGCGGCAGGTTGGCGTACTGCTGCTTCGCCGTGATCGGCAGCCGGAAGAATCCGCGCCACGCCTCCCGCGCCGCGCGCATCAGCTCCGGCGCCACCCCGTGGTTCACCACCTGGAAGAACCCCCACTCCCGGCACGCCGCCGCCACGGCCTCCATGATCTGGCGCATGCGGCCCTCGTCGGCTGTAGCCGCGACGAGCTCGCCGAGGTCGATCACCGGAATGCTGGTGTCCAGAGGCTCATGGAGGACGTCACCACCTGCAGAAGCGGCGGTAGCCAGGTGCTGCGCCGCTGGGCGGTCGCGCGGTGGCTTGACGTAGCAGTCGGGGATGGCGGCCAGACCGCTCTCGGCCACCGCCTGCACGCGCACCACGGGCTCCGGCCACTCCTGCATGCAGTCCGCCATTGGCATGCCCTGCGCAGCCTGCCGATGAAACAGTGATGACGAAAGAGTAACTACGAGTTGCTCGCAAAAAGGTATGTATACAGTTATGCACATGCACGATGGAGGCCTGCTTCTATTGTCGACACATGGCATGCCAAGCACGACGGCACCTTAATTAGCTACAAGTATGGTCGTTGAACCACGATCTTGGAGATCGGCGGAAGGAACGGCCGGAGACAGAGCACGAGCAGCACTCATGGGAATGCTACCGATGACGACAACTCGTGTCGATCGATCTCGATCGTGCATGGCATCGATGGCGAGAGGCGGGTATGGGCAGCACCTCACCTAGCTTGATGGCTCATGCATGGCGCTAGCCATTAAACGCTAGCAGCTCGCAAGAGCACGAGCAACACAAGGGCAAGAGCTACAGCTAGCGCACAGTTGAAAGATCAGTGGAGAAAGGTACGTACTTAGTACCGGGGCCGGGGGACAGTTCACCGGCGATAAGAGCGAGCGAGCTAGCTAGGAGAGGAGCTGGAAGCTGATCCGAACTGATCTAGTTAAGGTGTTTCTCTGTGTTCAGCTGCTCTCTCTCCTTCAGTTCTTGGCTTAGCCAGTGCTCGGGAGGGGTATATATATAGGGAGGCTGGGAGAGAGGTGAGACAGAAATCAGGGCTGGATTATCAAGATGCCAATTCTTGCGGCTCGTTTCAAGATTTGTTTAATTTGTCTTTTGCGTGGGCAATTCGGCGTTGGCTCACCTGATCGGCCGGCCGCGCGGAGCACAGCTGGGTCACAGGCGAGACGTACAGTACAGGGCCCAGACTGGAGAAACGTGGTTTAAATGGGGGAATTCGGATTCGTCGCCGTCCGAGATGGGGGCCGGCTAGCTGACGGCGACCGACCGGGCCGGGGAACAAGGCAGCTGGCTGGGCTTGGCTGTAATAAAACGCAGCATGACTATTCTGTTCCCCTCCTCATTATTTTGTTCAACGAAGACTTCAAGAGCAGCAGCTATCTCTGCCGCCACGTTGTAATATGTCTGACAAACAGAAGGTCAAAGGGTACGTACGGTAATTAATTTCCTGTTGATTATACTTTATATACTGCTTGCATCCATCGTGCAACAAACTATGTACTATCAAATGTGCAATTATATTTGTCTAAGCCCTCGTTTGCCTTTCGGAATTTTATTCTATTCATTGAAGGAGATTTCTATACATTTCGCAAAAAAAAAGGAGATTTCTATACAAAGGCGCTGCGTCATAGAACATATCGTGCAACCGACAATTTTGCATCCTCTCTTCTCTAATAGGAGAGACGACATGCATGCATAAATACATGAATATGCCGCCTCATGGGTGATTTCATCGCACTAATTGAAATTCAAAGATAACAAATGATTTATATTCTAAATTGTTAATTTGATTGGATTGTGTTCAATGTATGGAAATAGGCCAGGGTCATGGATTCTCCTGCAGCTATGCATACATATAGAAATGAAGTACAAATGTGCAGTAAATAAAATAGTGATAAGAGATTTGTGAGCAGCATATCCGTAAATACTCTTGCCCTAAAGCCAGAGGTGACAAGAGTCTCTTGGTCCAACCATTCTTCCCACAACCACCAGTAAGAACAATTATTAAGTAAATGAATACATACCAAAGCATTAAGCTAGATGATTGTACCGTTGATCCTGAGTGGAACACTAAACATGTACAGTTACTTTCCCCTTTCCATCACTGAGTTTTCATGGTACCACACCGTTCTCCCCTCATCCCACCTCTTTTCTTGATCGATCCGATAGACATGGGTACCTGCAGATCATCGAATCGAGGCAAAGAGACAAGGATACAAGATTTCAAAGCTCCTTTTCAATTCTTACACATATTCATGAGATTAGATGCATATAAACGTTGTGAGGACTCACCCCAACCCGCAGCCCGTGAGGACTACCCACACATAATATCAAGATCAAAGATAGAAATCATTGTTGCAAATACTTGAATTGAAATCACAATATTCCTACAATGGTCACCAATTCTTAAGGAGATATCTATTACAATGGTGATGGCTATGTTGGAGATATGCCCAAGAGGCAATAATAAATTAGTTATTGTTATATCTTAATGTTCATGATAAATGTTTACATCCCATGTTATAATTGTATTAACCGAAACATTGATACATGTGTGTTATGTAAACAACAAGGAGTCCCTAGTAAGCCTCTTGTATAACTAGCTTGTTGATTAATAGATGATCATGGTTTCGTGATCATGAACATTGGATGTTGTTAATAACAAGGTTATGTCATTGGGTGAATGATATAATGGACATACACCCAAATAAGCGTAGCATGAGATCAAGTCATTAAGTTCAACTTGCTATAAGCTTTCGATACATAGTTACCTAGTCCTTCGACCATGAGATCATGTAAATCACTTACACTGGAAGGGTACTTTGATTACATCAAACGCCATTGCGTAAATGGGTGGTTATAAAGATGGGATTAAGTATTCGGAAAGTGTGAGTTGAGGCATATGGATCAACGAGTGGGATTTGTCCATCCCGATGACGGATAATGTGTGTTATGTAAACAACAAGGAGTCCCTAATGTAAGCCTCTTGTATAACTAGCTTGTTGATTAATAGATGATCATGGTTTCAGTGATCATGAACATTGGATGTTGTTAATAGCGAAGGAAGTATGTCATTGGGTGAATGATATAATGGACATACACCCAAATAAGCGTGAGCATGAGATCCAGTCATTAAGTTCAACTTGCTATAAGCTTTCGATACATAGTTACTAGCTAGTCCTCAGGCCATGAGATCATGTAAATCACCTACACCTGGAAGGGGTGCTTTGATTACATCAAACGCCATTGCGAATGAATGGGTGGTTGCAAAGATGGGGGATTAAGTATTCGGAAAGTGTGAGTTGAGGCATATGGATCAACGAGTGGGATTTATTATCCAGATGACGGATAGATATCTCTGGGCCCTCTCGGTGGAATGTCGTCGGTGGCTTGCAAGTATTATTTGGATCACAAGAGATGACA